>NC_057800.1:43762998-43924583 GCF_018294505.1 Triticum aestivum
TCTGTGGGGATCAGAGGGAGTATATTGTACGTTCATAAGTGAAACGAACATATTGTACCCACCCTAGTCCTCTTTCAATCGAGCTCCGGACCCCGAGATGAAATCGAGAGAGAACGAGTGGGGGCATGTGTGATACCTAAGGCGGATTTGAAATTTTGAACTGGTGATCATAGCATCCTCAAATCATATATAAAGGGTATTCAATGTTCATTTCGTTTTTGAATGTACAATATACTCCCTCCTATCCTTTCTAGTTTACATATAAGTTTTATGTGTAGTCAAAGTATCTCTACTTTGATAAAAAAGTATCAACATTTAACAATGCCCAATCAATATTGTTAGATTCGTACGTACTCCTAGATTTGTACTCGAGGTGGTTTCCAATTTGTTTTCAACAACGTGAATGTGCTTGTTCTCGGGCATGCTCTTCCTACTAGGATTTTGCCACGCATAGCCAGTCCAATAGTAACTTTTTTAAGCTCCCTGTGCAATAGTACTAGTGGAGTACTGATAACATCTGTACTAGAGTATGTAGTGCTCATAGTTGTACTCCCTCCTTCCATTTATATAGGGCCTATGTGGAGGAGAGAGATGTGAAAAAGTAAGGGGAGTGAGCTCTCATGCAAGAGCCTAGCTATATACGCATTCCTAGTTAAATACGTACACTAAATATGAAGAAAGAGATGGAGAGGAGATGGAAAAAAGTACTAATACAATAGCCAACCTTATTTTTTTTGCGGGAAAGAGCCAACCTTATAGCCCACACTACTGTATGAGTGCATATAATAGATGATGGCTATAGATGACATGGCAGTTCCTTATAGCCATCGACTGGCTATATTATTAACCATGCTCTAATGCGTTTTTCAAAACCGCATTTGACTATTGACAAGATTAATAGTACATGAGATGTATAATGTGAAAATTATATCATTGGAAGCTCCTTTCACATACGTATCCCTGCCTTACCCTCCCTTTCGGTCACTTACTGGCGGACCCCATGCTTGCTAGGCCCTGCATGTCAGTTACTCAATGGGTTCGGCCACGTCAGGGGATCCTCATCCGTAGTATACTCCCTCTGTTTTTATTTACTCCGCATAAAATGACGCGGGCGGGGGAGGGGGAGGGACGTTGGTTTGCTCTCAACTGCGGTCCCACAAGCGAGCGAAAATGCAAGACGAAGCGCGTTCCATTCGGTGAGTGATGTGGAGGGTCCAACATGTCGGGCTGCAACGCGAACGGGACAAGAGCGATGTACAGTCAAACCGATTGACCGGTCGTCACCGGAACCACTATTCACACCAGAACCTTCGCTGCTCGGCCTACGCCAGCCACTGCCCTAAAACCACACCTAATCTCCAGCCCCTTCCCCCACCTTTCGACCCCCTAGCCCGCATCAAGCGTCCCCTAGTTCCCCGAAAAGCCATGGTGCACTGCAAGATCACGTACTACAAGATACTGACGCTGGATCGCCGCGCAGAAATCGCGATGTTGGTCAGCGCTAGAGACCTCCATTCCCAAGCTCGCCTTGCGGCGGGCCAATCCCTGAATTCTCTGGAGCCAAGCTACGAGGAGGAGGAAGCCGATCCAATGTTCATGGCGGAGGTCAGGGCGCAAAAGGCCCTCGATGGGTATGAGACGATGGACGTCGACTTCGTGCCGGCGTCCGAGTCCCCCATGGTGCAGGTGGACCAGCGGTTCAACCTGGCTATACTAAAGGAGGACCGGGAGGCAGAGGCTCAACTCGACCTGGAGCGCCCGTATGCCACTGCCATCGAGGCTCTCCTGCAGGCGGAACTGGATGTCGTGGATGTGAACCGGGCGGCGAAGGCTTAACTTGAGGTGGAGCGCGCGGATGCCGCTGCCATCGAGGCCCTCCTGCAGGCAGAACCTAACGTCCTGGACTTGAACCGGGCGGCACAGGCTCAACTAGACGCGGAGCGCGCGGATGCCGCTCTCATCGAGGCCCTCCTGCAGGCGGATTCGGATGTCCTGGACTTGAACCGGACGGCGAAGGCTCGACTCGACGCGGAGTGCACGGATGCCGCTGCCATCGAGGCCCTCCTACAGGCGGAACCGGACGTCCTCGACTTGAACCGCGTGGTGCTCTTGTCCGTGTAGAGCGCCCTCACGCTCCACGTGAATGAGTAGCTGGAGGCCGAGGACAACCACGGTGTGGAGACACACGTCGGCAGCTACGGCTGGTTCGCGCAGGCAGCCAAAGACGACGAGGCCGTCTCATTCTGCGAGCAGTGATAGTCTTTATGTTGTTGTTTTTATGGATCTTTTGCTGTGTAAAAACATATATTGTTATGCAAGTCGCCTGACTTGGGTCAGTCTACCATTTCAGGCGGTTGGATGAATATCCTACATCTCCTAACCCTTCTTCCTCATATCTTCTTCTTCCCCAACAGACCACCGCACGGGCCGTACAGATACTCCCCAACATGCGGTTGGATAAACATACTCTATGAAAGAAAATTATGTGTCAACGATAGGATTGCTGAGTTTAGTTTGTTCACATGCGACAACACGTGTCAGTGAGGGTGCGTTCCCTTGGTTGGGTTTGCGTCGTGCATGAGCGACTGTGCATGTGAGGGTGCGGTGCGACCGCGACGTGCAGGAGCGACCGTGTGAGGGTGCGGCGTGACCACGATAGCCGTCTGCAAGTGTACCTCCTTTTCATTTTGAAAACTTTAGGCAAGCTTGGCAAAAATGTGTGGCGAAGTATGGCAATGCAAGGCCTAGACCCAAACAGGATAAGTACGTAGTACTACGTACTAGGAGTACTAGTGTTAAAAAAGAAAGGCGGGGTTTTCCTTCGCGGGATTAATCGATAGAAATCCTCGTTTCACGTGTCAATTAATGCGTATTTTTTTCTCCAAAGCCCAAAGAGCTAACCATCTCACTCCTCATCGCTTGATTAATGCAGCGCCATGCAAACCAACCTTCTCACTTCCGCATGCATGCAGGGGATATTAATTTCCTTGGTTGCTAGTATGAGGCAAACCCCATCAATTTTGCCTCGATTAGTGTTAGTGGCCTTTTCCAAATTGTAATTTTTATATACTGGCCTTGTGTACAAAAAAATGGAGGTAGTAACTATATTTGACTTCCATCCCCATTGCGGTGGCGTCGATGATATCTTGAACGTTGTGGTTTGGCGAAGTGCGTTCGACGGAGAACACCATTGAGGGAGACCATGGTAAGTCATTCGCAAGTGCCGCCTGCAAGCCGAGACAACCGCCTTATTTGCATCCAGGAAGTCCGTTGAACCAAAAGACACGTAAATGTACTAGTACTACTCGTACACAATAGCGTCATCCGTCCAGCTTAGTGCGGTGAGATGGTTTCTCGAAGAAGACGATGGAGAAGCGGAGTCAGCAAAGAGTGAAATGATGGTTGCTTCGTCCGTGCTTTGTGATTTGACGCCTCACTGCTTTGTGATTTGTGATAGAAGGGACAGGGGAGTAGACTCTGTCCTCTATACTGTACATGCGTCCAAGCACGGGAGAAAGAGGAGAGACATTGCATTTTTCTATTCCTTCAATCAATCAATCAGGGAGCTTCGGTTCCATCCTTTTGGCTTTGGCAACACCATCCACAATGGTTCCCACGATGCCAAAAGCTATTTTCACATTTGGCCACACATTGTGGATGCCCTTAACCGTACCACTTGGTTTTGTTCCTGTGTGCTATCTATACAAATCTCAATTATATTGATCTAACAAATTATAGAATCAAGATTAGTAAAAAGGAGGTGATTTTGCCGCGCGGATGGCGGGGGAGGTTTCTTATTTTTAGAGGACGTTGTCCTGGCGGTTTGCTAACATGCGGTCCCACGTGTCAGTGCTTCACCAAGCCGATCCGCTTCCCACATGAGGCAGAACAACGGCAGAAGCAACACGTGGTTAACTTGAAGAAGATGAGGGAGAAGCGGATTCAGCAATGAGTGAAATGATGGTTGCTTCGTCCCTCCAACTTCTTTTTTAGCATTATTACTTCGTCCCTCCAACTTAACTGCGGGAAAGGTGCAACTTTGTGATTTGATGCCTCATTGCTCATTACTACGCCGGCGCCATGACTGGGTGCTTCACCCCGGCTGCTGCACTGTATTCCGGTATGTCACGTGGACCCGGTAGCTTGATGCCCCACATGTCGGCGAAAGGGACTAGAAGATTTATGAAAGCGAGCGCTCCACTCTTACGACGGAGGAGTACACGACACGACGGCCCAGTGAATTGTCACTTGTACAGTATATAGTACTATAGTTTTGCTGTTTCGCACGATCCATCGATACAAACCCGATTAAACAGGAAAGGGCGGGATTTTTCCCGCGCGGTATATGATATTGGCCATACATTTCAAAGGCAATTTTAATGTATGCAAACTGAATAATTAAGTAACAATATGATATCTAGTAAAACTAAAAACACATATGATTTATTGTGTTAAAGCGTAGTAGTAGTGCTGTATTGCATAGTTGTTAGATGTAACATGCGAGAACGTGTAGAGATGTAGTTTTGGAGGGCCTACAGAGAGAAAAGCATAATACATTCACCGAACTTCAAAATAAGCCGATTACGGTCACCAAATACGTTTTGCGGTGATTATACAATCACTTGACCGACCAAATAGTCTGTGTGGCACCATGTTGACTAGTTAAATTGACCACATTCCTAGTGGGTCCCACCTATCAGTTCACATAGGGAAAAGTTCAGATAAACACAAATTTACACAGGCGCGACAAGACTCCACCCCGTGCGCGGAATCACCTGGTTGTGTATGTGTCTGTCAGGGCCTGATGTGTGCGCATGCACGTGTAGGTTGAGCACTTGAGCGTGAGACTGTGTGTTGGTCGTGTGGTGTACTGGTGTGTGCATGCATGCGTGCGTGTGTGCGTGTGAGTGTTGCGTGCGTGCGTGGCTGCGTGTGTACATGTGAGTGTTGCGTGCGTGCGTGGGTGCATGTGTTCGTGTGAGTGTTGCGTGCATGCAGTTCGTGTGCATGCGCGCGTGTGTGTATAATCACCACACCAGCTCCTGTGTGTTAAAACAGACGGCTCAGCATACCAATACAAGGCCACCTTGTCTGCTGTGCCCGCGGTCATGACTTCGAACCACCGTCCAATATTTTTTTGTCATTTGTTTTCATTCTTACTAGCAAGATGCCCATGCACGTAACATCAAGATGCATTTGTATGACTAGTTTATCTTGTGAGAGAAAAGGATGAATGAGGGAAGGCCTTATTTGCAAATGTGGAGAGGTGTGTGGGTACCTTTTTGCAAAATTGTCATTGTTTCTTTCCTATCCGTCAGATATAAATCGAACGGCCTATATTGCAGGATGGCAGGCACATGATCATCACCAACTCTGTTTTTTTATAAGAGTGTATTTTATCCCTACTCTTATAAAAAGCATAGTGGGTGATGATCGTGTGCCTGCCATCCTGCAATATAGGCCGTCCGATCTATATCCGACGGATAGGAAGGAAACTATGGCAATTTTGCAAAAAGATACCCACACCCCTCTCCACACTTGCAAATAAGGCCTTCCCTTGTTCATTCTTTTCTCCCAGAAGATAAACTACTCATACAAATGCATCTTGATGTTCCGTGCAACCCATGGGCATCTTGCTAGTATTTTATAAGAGTGTAGATGTAGATTAGATACAAGCCGACAGGTGGGCCAGATGGTATTGAGATAATGTGATGCAACACTAGAGGTGCCACGTGGAGCGTTTAACTGGTCAACTAGTTGTGTCTTGAGCAAATACAGAGTTGTACGGTGAGCCCGTGACTGTATAATAACCACAAAACGTAAATGGTGACCGTAATGAGTGGATTCTGAAGTCCAATGTACATATCATGCTTTCGCTTCAAATACAATGATCGTCACTGTATATATCGCGAGAGAAAGATGAAACGTGAATGAATGTGCTGGGGGCTTACTTTTAGAGGACCTGGAGATAGTTTGTGTGTGTACATGAAAGGGGTGTAGAGGGGGGTATGCGATGGAGAGAGAGATGCTCTTCGTTTCTCTTTATTATGACTAACTTTATATATAGTATAAAAATATACAAATTCACAGTGCGGAATAAATATCATTGTGGGCACCATGCAATGCAAGCGTTCATACTCCTCCATATAACTTTGTAATGTTGTATATATGTAGAAATTCTAAAATATTTTTTGGCCACACTTTATTCAAAAGGAATGTTGTATGCGAAATAAACGTGAAGAGAGGGCTTTTTAGATCAATGGGGTACGTGATGTAACATGTGTGAATGTGTAGTTGATGCATCTGGCAGGGCCTAGAGAGGTATGTGTGTGTATTACGTATTCGAGAGAGGCATGGATAGAGGGGCCCGTAGGGGGGGCTTGGGAGAGATAGCACGAGAAATGAGAGTGATCTAGAGAGAGAGACGAATATGACATCACGGCGAGAGATTCCCTTGAGTGTGTATATGCAAGGGGGGAGTGGATAGAGGCACCAGGAGAATAATTTTTTTGTGTGTGGTGTCTGTGTTGGTATGTGTGGGTGTGAGAAGATAACGAGACGCGGGGGCAGAGGGTGTGTCACCGCGTGAGGTATGGTGGGTCGAGGTGAGGCCCTTCGTTCGGTTCTGTCCTATGCCACATTGGTCGGCCCGTGACGCATTTAGGGAGACGCATGGATGACTAGTCGTACAAGACAAAGATAACATAATTGTGAAGGACTCTATGTCCACTGACAAAGCTGGCTAGGATTTGTAACCCTAGGTTCTCGGACTAAGGTAACCACTTTATCTCTGATATTACTATTCATCCAACCTAATTTTATGGGGCATCCTACAGAATGCTCTACTAGAATCATACTCGTCGATTAGGAAGAGAGGTGTGAGACAATGAGTGAGAGACAGGCCTAAAGATAATGTGCGTATAGGAGACACGTAGGCAGGTCTATGTATATAGGAAGGGTCAATGGGGATAGTCCGCGTGTATGCTTGGGAGAGGGCGAGTGCTTGTGATAAAGGTTAGTGAAAACAGTCGTAAATGGTTACGAGAGGGAGGGAGGGTTATATCGAGAGCATGTGTGCGAGAAAGACACCTCGGGAGAGAGTGTGTGAGCATGTGTGAGAGACCACCGATGGAGAGTGAAACTACATGTACAAGACTGCTGTACACATTGATTAAAGATATAAATTGTATCCAAATATTTGGATGGGATCATGATATTTGCAATTCGCGTAAGGAACGGTCATTGATCCATCAGACATCTAGATTCTATCGAATTTGAGCATGTTTATGTTATTATTCGACACAATTGATCCACATAGTTAGTATTTTGAACTCCAGACAATGCATCGCTTTAGCAATCAAATACAAACGTGAGTATAGTTCATGTTGTGTGTGTAAAGCACGTTATACGTATGGAAGTTACACAATGAACATTATAAATAACTACCTATGAACTAGCATACATTTGAATTCAACTTAAGGTGGTTTTAAAAAATCGAATTCAACATGAAGTCCATTCAATTATTTGAATTTGATATCATGGCATTTGTAAATCATACCTAAATTATGGGGGCACCAATCTTTGCTCTGATTTTGTACATAATAGCAAATGTAGTCGTGTACAAAATAGATTCTAATTTAGCTCCTCCATTCCAAAATAATCGTAGTTATAGGATTTTCAAGTGTCAAAATTTCAAAAAGAAGCGGATAATTTAATGAGGTTTTCAAACATACAAGGTCAAATTTAACGTTGTCTATTTAGGTCAATCCTCAAAGTTAAAGAGTACTCTAAACGTGAATGCTTGTGTTTCAAAATTTCGAACGAAGCGCCAAAAGAGCCTCTACTCGCCCGAAACTGCGTGAGACCAATGTTTGGTAGTACAAGGAAATTACTTTTCTAATAACTCCGACCCGTGAAACCTACTGGCCCGAAGTCCAAAGGTCTAAACCGGGGTAGGTTTGTAGTTTGATCTAGACGCCACGCAACCGCCTCCGAAAAACATTCATACACAATGGCCGCCTAAGCACACATGCACGCGGCCGAAATCTCTCCCGCCCACTATTTGGGACACCTGGGATTACCATCCTACCCCCGGCCCGCAATAGGTCCAAAATTTAAGAGGGGGGCAAAGTTTGTACTTTACGCACATTTCAAACAAGCGCGTCCCATCTTCTGTTCAAAAAATCCAAAAACAAGCGCGTCCCAGACCGAAACATGGTTCTCCCCCCTCCCCCCGCCCACCCGTCCGATTCCCCATTCGTACTCCGTGGGCGCGAAAACTACCTCTCCACCAGCCGCGAAACCCCGGCGTCCTCCATCCGCCACCCCATTCCACCCATCAACCGCCGCCCTCCTCCATCACGCCGGAGCCGATATCCCGACGTTGTCGTCCACCGCAACCTCAACCGCAACGCCCTCCACGGCTAGTAGTTGAAGCCGAGGCCGCGCCGTCCGTACCCGAGCTAGTTCAACCACGCCGTCCTGTGCCTCACTGCTGCCGCTCCAACTTCGCCACCCTCCACCGCACCGAAGCTGTTCCTGCTATGCCGTCCTTCGCCGCCTCGGATCTGCTTCCCCTCCGCCGACATATGGCCACGGCAACACAGTCAACAATTTGGCCATTGTTCGTCCAAGCCTGCACACTCCTCCAGAACATCGGTTTCCCCGGCAAAAAGAAGAAGATTGGTGCGACATGTGGAGGCGACCACACCGGCAACTGAAACTGGTACTCCTCTTCCCTTATTCGTGCAAATCTTACGTGTCTGCTTGCACAGTATTCATCCCATAGAAGACACTAGTTGACCGCTACTTCTTGATACTAGATGTTTCTAGTAACTCGTGATGCACAAGGTTTCTCCTCATATACTAGTTCACCTTAGCTAGAGGTCCGTTGCACCCCTGAATTTCAATTCCTAGTCAGTTAATTCCCAATTAACGGAAGCATTCCCCGGTGTAACAGGTGCTAGTCCGCCTATTACACCGGGGAAGCAGCGCCTCGGTGTTTATCTTAGGGGCGTGTGGGGCCTAGAGCTACTGGCGCCCGATCTAAAGGTCGGCCGGGATTAAAGGGATGGACTGGGGGCGCTGCCAAGCACGACGGTGGTGTGAGGTCGAGGGGAGGGCGGGGCGGCGGAGGCAGGGGTCTTGGCTGGTGGTCGCTGGCGGTTCAAGAAAGATCGTCAACAGTGACTGGTGGGAGGTAGACGAAGGCCATCTGCCCGTTCCTTATAGATTAGATGGTTCATTAAAAAATCAACTGACCTATTTATTTTCAGTCGACTGTTATCTTGATATGACCACATGTGGTGGTGTGCTGGAGGAGTACCTGCATTTCCTGTGCTCATATATTACAAAATCATTCGGAGTAGAATCTAATTTTGTTTGCCATGCAATGTTGTAGAGCTATCATATGTCTCCTGTCATTTATTTTGCAGCCACCTTCTATCTGCTACTTTTACAGTGCACTAGTTTTGCACACACTTCACCCATACTCTCACTATTGTGTTTTTATGCAAGAGTATTTCAGACCCTGCCTTGACAGAAGCAGAAAAGAATAAAGAGAAGTCGCTCCAGTGTGGTACGCGGCTAGGCCAGAAACGTTTCAAGGCTTTAAAGGGTGTAGTGTCAGCAGATGGAGACGAGGAACGTAGCTCTGGAGTTGATGATCTCGCTCGTCGTGAACCACCGTCCCAGGTGGTTGCTTTAACTTCACGGTGTCATATGTGGTTGCATGTTGCATATTGTGTCTAGCTTGTATTCGAAAGGCCGAAGTCAGTCTTTATCAACATAAGGAAAGGTATTTTTTACATGAACCACCATCCCGGGAGCACCAGAAGACAAATAGCTAGTCAGGGCACTGGCCGAGCTAGTGACAAGCCCAGCACAGACATGCATCACCTGGAAGCCAACTAAAAAGCCACAGTGGTGACGAAGTAGCCCGCCTCCCACCAGGCTCTTAGGTCCTAGATGATCATGCTCACCACTCCAGCTGGATGTCTAGCTTGTATTGCTTCCAATTTGGTTAAATTGCATCTTCTTAGCTTACACACTATACCTTTGAATATGACACACCTTTCTGTTTTTTGGTACATACTAGTACATCTGTCTATTAACCATGTTCTTACATCAAACTAATGTTCTTGTCTATCCCTCATCAATCACTTATGATGAGGCAGTCAGGCCAGTGGACTAATGTGATAAAAGATCCTCATTTAAAGAATGCAGCATCAGCCTCCCCACATGATTCTCAAGAAACAACAAGGCTAGATGAAGATAGTGAACGTAGCTCTATAGTTGATTACCGCATTTCCCCTACACTAGCATCGCAGGTGCTTGCTCTAACTTGGCAGCATGATATGTGGTTGCATGTTGCATATGGTGGCTAGATTGTAATTCTTCTAATCTGGTTAAATTGCATGTGCTATTCTGCTTAGTTTATACATTATACTTGTTAATGTGGCATGCCTTCCTGTTATTAGTACATAGTACATCTGTCTATTAAGCATGCCCTCACATAAAACTATTGTTTTTTTGTATCCCACATAAATCAATATGACGAGATACCTTCAGTATATGCAGTGTGATATTAGTTGCATCTTTGATATGATTTATAGCATGCGCTGCTTCTAATTTGTTGAAATGCCATTTATGATGGAACACTTTTAACTTGCCAGAGTCATATTGGTTGCATCTTTCATGTGGTGTCTAGCTTGCATTGCTTCTTATTTGTTGAAATGGTTTCTGCTTAGTTTACACAAACAGTTGTGAATATGCCATGCCGTCCTGTTTTTCGTATTATTCCATCCCGGAATCATGTGTTTGCCTTACATCAAAGTAGTGATTGTCAGTATCATGCACGAATGAGTTCTGAAGAGTGAATTTTATTGCTTTTTCTTGTCGGTTTTACTTGACAATTCAAAATCAATAAAGCGGAAGGAAGTTAGCAAGGCATCGGATGAAGGTGCTCCTTCCAAACGGAGGGCCTCTACAGATTCTACTCCTCCACCCCCCCAAGATGATTTCCAAGACAACACATGCATAGACACTCAACGTAGCTGTTATGGTGATGAGCACGTCTCCCCTAGTGCACCATCACAGGTGCTCCCTGTAACTTGGCACTGTTATATGTGGTTGCATGTTATGTATGATGTCTAGCTTGTATTGCTTCTAATTTTGTTGAATTTCATCTGCTTACTTTACACATTATACTTGTGACTAAGACGCGTGTTCCTGTTTCTAGAACATACAATATCTGTCTATCACGCCATGTTCTTACATCAAAGTACATTTGTTCTAAAGAACTAAATTTTTATTCATTTTTCTTGTCGGCTTGACTTAACATGGCACAGAGAAAGAGGAAGCAAGACAGAACGGCATGGAAAGGGAAGTGGAACAATCCTGCAGATTCTGCTGGTACTGATGGTGCAATAGAAGGTCAAAGTCCAGCGGAAAATTGTACCGACAGGGTATCCCGTGCTACACGAGCTGCAGAAAAGCCAAACAGAAACAAATAGCTGCCATCAAACAAGCAGAGACAACCCTAGTTGTTGCAACACCTTCCACAGTACCACCAGCTGCACGATTTACTCGTTGGTCAACTCAGCTAGCAGCACGTTCCCAAGCTCCCTTGCCACCTGACACTACTTCTAAAGCACTCTTGACACAAGATGAGTTGGCAAGATCAGATGAACTTTGTGAGCTTCAACAGCAAGAAGGTAGTTGCTGGAGTCAAGTTACAGTTGCATGCTTCTTTACATGTAGTCTCACAGTTTGATGTACACTAACACTTCCTATGTTTGTTGTTGGACTAGCACCTAGGCACAAGAGGAAACAAACTTCAGGGATAATGCTCGATAGGTTAACTAAATCTAGAGGAGGAAGAATGGAGATCCGTTTTGAGGCAGGTTTAAAAAGGCCACATGATGCTACAGAGTCAGCCAAGTTAGTATCAGAGGCAACGGTTGCTGTTAGGTGTCATGTACGTATCCTCCCAACATGGATTGAGTACAGGAATGACAAAGACGAAACCCAGTTCAACACCTTCCTCGACCATTTATCTGTAAGTATGGTTATGTATGGAAACTAGTAATATCGTCTTGCTCTGTCCAATACTTTCTAGGTTTTTTGATAATGAGACTCCCATAATTTTTAACAGATGAGGTTCAAGTTGGATAGCCAAGATGATGCAACCAGACAAGCTTGCACCCATGTTTTCAAGTCTGCTCTGCGACAGTATCGGTATAACTTGAGGAAAACTCACTTTTAAGGCAAGGCTAACAGTGAACTTGCCCAAACATCTCCAGTGGAAAATATATCTGATGAAGACTGGAGAGGCCTCGTTAAATATTGGTCCGTCCGAAGTATCAGGTACATTATATATATGTGATCAGATCACATGTTGAAGTCCTATTTACGCATGTGCCACACAAATCTATCTTCTTGTAGGTGAACTGTTCAAAGAACAAGGCCAACCGTACGAAAGTGAAATTCCAACAGACGACAGGATCTCGTAGCTATATTGCACACTGCGAGGCTCTTGTAATTAGCTGTTGTTTCACTCTTTTCGTTGTACCATATTATCAGATCTATATTGACTTGTTCCAAATGCAGAGGAAAGCTCGCAAGGACCAAAAAGTACCTGGACCAAATGCTGTGGAAATCTTCAAGGACTGTCACACCAGCAAGAAGAAGGGCAATACTACACAAGTCAAAGCCGCTATTGTAAGTCCTTAATCCTCATGCCTTTTAACTACTACTTACTCTGACTTGTGCCTTGAACTGCATGGTTTGCAGCCAATGTCTATTACTCTTTTCAATTTTATACACAATTGTCTTAGCGTATCATTGCACCTTACAAGGTTTAAAAGAGAGGAGTGATGTTCCTTTGATCTTGACCTGTAATCTAGTTCCGTGCTGGACATGCCCACACAATGTTACAATTGCCTGTTTGTCTGTTCTCAGTTGTTTTGTGATATGAATGATGTCATACTGTGCTTACCGTATTATAAACTTTGTCTCTTTATACTTAGCCCTCAATACAATGTGAAGAAATAGACAATACATTAGCGATGGTACATGGTCATATGTTTGGAACCTGGCTTATTATGTACTTTGCAATAAAATACAACTATTATTTTACATGGGTTCACCTGAATAAGTTCTGTATATAGACCAAATCTATTTTGTTTGGTTTTGCTGCCTCCTTAATATCTTCTGTTCTGGTACTACTAATGTAAAACCTCAACTTTTTAGTGAGCTATGGAAAAAATGGTGGAACCGCCACCTTCTGAAGGTGACGAGGCAACTATAACCGCAATGTCAGCTCTTGCTGCAGTGGGTCAGTACCTGTCCAGTAACTGTGCCAAAAGCACTTTCCCGCGTAATACTGGCTTGGTTGTTAAGGCAATCTCTTCCAAACTGCCTCATGATCAAGATATGCAAGCTCAAAACAATGTTGTATCTGCGCTCCAGACACAAGTCCATTCCCTAACAGAGACCCTTTGTGAAACAAGGAGAGACATTGTTCAATGTTGTCAAGATATGCATGGTTTTGAAACCAGACTATCAAACATTTGCTATGTTGTTCAGCAGCCTAGGAGAACTGAAGGCAAAGGTTATGGTGCTCCATCGGACAATACAGCATGAAAACGTAACAATCAGGTCAAATGAACTGAGCTTCTGAACTTCTGGTGGTGCATTTATCTGCTGGACTGTTAACTTTTATGCAAACCTTCCTTTTGTATAGTGTAGGGTGTTCCCTACATTTGCACTGGTGGCGAACTTTGATGCCCAGTGGATGTAATATGTGTAATAGCCGTGATAGCCTAGCATAAGTTGCTTGCTTATTTATTTCCTTATTGTCTTGTTTATTTGTTTTCTTGTAGTCAGTGCAGTTCTTCCGCGGTTTGCTAGTGGCCGCAATAATGTATTTTTTAAAACTAGGCCACATTAACCATGGGCTACATATTTACTGTAGTTAACATGGGCCTCCTACGGGCCGTAGAAACAATGGGCCTTCTAAGGGCCGTAGAAACAATGGGCCTTCTACGAGGCGTAGAAACAATGGGCCTTATATGGGCCGTAGACACAATGGGCCTTCTACGGGCCGTATGATTAGTTGGCCAAACATGGGCCAATAACAGACCACATTATGGCTGTAAGTGGCTAGAGTTGAAATCGTCCGTTCATGGGCCGACCATAACGGGCAGTCGTTAATTTGCCGTATTTGATGACGCCATGAAAATGGCCCAACGTATTAACGGGCCACAAACCGGCCGACTATAACCACGGGCTGAATTTGGCCCACAAGTAGAAAATGACGGTAATGGGCCGTAAGTAAAAGAATGCTGGAAATGAGCCCAAGAATAAATTGGCCCTGAGAAGGCCGAAAGATAACATGGACTGGAAACGGCCAACCTGAATAATGGGCCGTTAACGGGTATAAAGTGATACACTGTTCATTATGGGCCAGTTTTACCACTGGCCGTTAATGGGTATAAAGTGATACACTGTTCATTACAGGCCAGTTTTACGACGGGCCATTAATGGGCCGAAGTTACTAAGGGCCTCATATGGGCCGAAAGATGTCATGGGCCATACATGGGCCATACATGGGCCGGAAGTTAAAACGGGCTGGAATTATACTGGACGGCCCAGATGACGCTACTGGGCCTAATTCGGATAGGCCGTAAATGGGCCCTGGGTTAGCGGGCTATAAATGGGCTATATGCGAACAGGTCATTAACAGGCTTGCCATGGGCCGGCCCGCCACCTTTTAACCAAGTCAAACGGGTCGGCCTTTTCACAGGAATGGGCCTCTGTTGGGTCGTGCCATGTGTCGACGTATCATAGGCGCTTTGGGTCCAATGAGTGGATGACATCTGTCCCAATGGTGAGCCGACACGTGTTTCCTCCAGCCAATGATGATTTTACATGTGGAAAATCCACATTGTTGGGGCTGTTAACGGGTTAACGGATCCAAAACCGGACCCGATAGCTTAACGGCGTTCCGTTACGGAGGATGCCACGTGTCGGTCACCCTTGACGAAAGCACTTCCGTGACGCGCGATTTATCGTCATTGAAGTGGACACTTCCATGATGATAATTTTGATAATGTCATGGAACACTTCTACGACAGCACAGGTATGCCTATCTTGATTCTGTCATAAATTTGTCATGGATGTACATGCATGACAGAAAACATGACCTACTGTGACAAACACGTATCATCACGGAATTGTATTTTTTTGTAGCGAATGCATATAAATTGGTTGAAAAATCAAATATGCATGTGTCCTTGGTTGCATGCTTAGGTCCCATGCAAGAAATGGGAATGAATGTCAAACACCCTACCACCGTCACTCGATCGCAAACATTGAGATACTTGGTTTTTAAATTCTAGTAAATCCAAAACTCGTCTGAAATTCATGAAACTTGGCATGCTATCATGGAGCGGCATCAACATGCCGTGGTAAATTTTTTGTCCCATTTGGGGCAGGTTTGGGTATATGCTTCTCACAAACCAGAGCTTCTCACAACAAGCATGATGGTTTCGGTAGGGAATGTCCCACCTTTGGCGACGAAAAAATATTGATACGTCTCCAACGTATCTATAATTTTTGATTGTTCCATGCTATTATATTATCTGATTTGAATGTTTAGTGGGCTTTATCATATACTTTTATATTATTTTTGGGACTAACCTATTAACTGGAGGCCTAGCCAAAATTGTTGTTTTTTGCCTGTTTCAGTGTTTCGCAGAAAAGGAATATCAAACGGAGTCCAAACAGAGTGAAACCTTTGGGAACGTGGGTTTTGGAACAAACGTGATTTGATGAACTTAATATCATATTGCTTGAGTTTATCCCTCTACATCATGTCATCTTTCTTAATGTGTTACTCTGTTCTTCATGAACTTAATACTCTAGATGCATGCTGGATAGCGGTCGATGTGTGGAGTAATAGTAGTAGATGCAGGCAGGAGTCGGTCTACTTGTCTCGGACGTGATGCCTATATACATGATCATACCTAGATATTCTCATAACTATGCTCAATTCTATCAATTGCTCGACAATAATTTGTTTACCCATCGCAAATACTTATGCTATCTTGAGAGAAACCACTAGTGAAACCTATGGCCCCCAGGTCTATTTACCATCATATTAATCTTCCAACACTTTGCTATTTTTATTGCCTTTTATTTTACCTTGCATCTTTATCATAAAAATACCAAAATATTATCTTATCATCTCTATCAGATCTCACTCTCGTAAGTGACCGACAAGGGATTAACAACCCTTTATCGCGTTGGTTGCGAGGTTCTTGTTTGTTTGTGTAGGTGCGAGGGACTCGTGCGTGGCCTCCTACTGGATTGATACCTTGGTTCTCAAAAACTGAGGGAAATACTTACGCTGCTTTACTGCATCACCCTTTCCTCTTCAAGGGAAAACCAACGCAGTGCTCAAGAGGTAGCAACACCCACTTAGTTTCATTTGTTGAGCTGTCATACATTTATAGCTCTAGTGAACCTGTTGCATGGCAATCCCTACTCCTTGCGTTGACATCAATTAATGGGCATCTCCATAGACCGTTGATTAGCCGCGTCAACGTGAGACTTTCTTCTTTTTTGTCTTCTCCACACAACCCCCATCATCATATTCTATTCCACCCATAGTGCTATGTCCATGGCTCACGCTCATGTATTGCGTGAAGGTTGAAAAAGTTTGAAAATTCTTAAGTATGAAACAATTGCTTGGCTGAAACCGAGGTTGTGCATGATTTGAATATTTTGTGTGACGAAGATGCGATATAGCCAAACTATATGATTTTGTAGGGATGAACTTACTTTGGACATGTTATTTTGAGAAGACATAATTGCTTAGTTAGTATGCTTGAAGTATTATTATTTTTATGTCAATATTAAACTTTTATCTTGAATCTTTCGGATCTAAACATTCATGCCATAATAAAGAAAGTTACATTGAGAAATATGCTAGGTAGCATTCCACATCAAAAATTCTGTTTTTATCATTTACCTACTCGAGGACAAGCAGGAATTAAGCTTGGGGATGCTTGATACGTCTCCAATGTATCTATAATTTTTTATTGTTCCTTGCTATTATATTATCTGATTTGGACGTTTAATGGGATTTATCAAATACTTTTATATTATTTTTGGGACTAACCTATTAACCGGAGGCCCAACCCAAATTGCTGTTTTTGCCTATTTCAGTGTTTCGCAGAAAAGGAATATCAAACGAAGTCCAAACGGAATGAAACCTTCGGGAACGTGATTTTGGGAACAAACGTGATCCAGAGGACTTGGAGTGGACGTCAAGCTACCAACGAGGAGGCCACGAGGCAGGGAGGCGCGCCTGCCCCCCTGGGCGCGCCCCCAGCCTCTTGGGCCCCTCGTAGCTCCACCGACCTACTTCTTCCTCCTATATGTACCTACGTAGCCCGAAAACATCCAGGAGCACCACGAAACCCTATTTCCACCGCCGCAACCTTCTGTACCCGTGAGATCCCATCTTGGGGCCTTTTCCGGCGCTCCGCCGGAGGGGACATTGTTCACGGAGGGCTTCTACATCAACACCATAGCCTCTCCGATGATGTGTGAGTAGTTTACCTCAGACCTTCGGGTCCATAGTTATTAGCTAGATGGCTTCTTCTCTCTCTTTGGATCTCAATACAAAGTTCTCCTTGATTCTCTTGGAGATCAATTCGATGTAATCTTGTTTTGTGGTGTGTTTGTCGAGATCCGATGAATTGTGGGTTTATGATCAAGATTATCTATGAACAATATTTGAATCTCCTCTGATTTCTTTTATGTATGATTGGTTATCTTTGCAAGTCTCTTCGAATTATCAGTTTGGTTTGGCCTACTAGATTGATCTTTCTTGCAATGGGAGAAGTGCTTAGCTTTGGGTTCAATCTTGCGGTGCTCGATCCCAGTGACAGTAGAGGAAACAACACGTATTGTATTGTTGCCATCGAGGATAAAAAGATGGGGTTTATATCATATTGCTTGAGTTTATCCCTCTACACCATGTCATCTTGCTTAATGCGTTACTCCGTTCTTATGAACTTAATACTCTAGATGCATGCTAGATAGCGGTCGGTGTGTGGAGTAATAGTAGTAGATGCAGGCAGGAGTCGGTCTACTTGTCACGGACGTGATGCCTATATACATGATCATACCTAGATATTCACATAACTATGCTCAATTCTATCAATTGCTCGACAGTAATTTGTTCACCCACCGTAATACTTATGCTATCTTGAGAGAAACCACTAGTGAAACCTATGGCCCCCGGGTCTATTTTCCATCATATTAATCTCCTGTCAACAAGCTATTTCTGTCGCCGTTTATTTTGCTTTCTTTATTTTTAGTCTTTATCAGAAAAATACCAAAAATATTATCTTATCATCTCTATCAGATCTCACTTTTGCAAGTGGCCGTGAAGGGCATGACAACCCCTTTATCACGTTGGTTGCAAGGTTCTTATTGTTTGTGTAGGTACGAGGGAGTTGAGCGTGGCCTCCTACTTGATTGATACCTTGGTTCTCAAAAACTAAGGGAAATACTTACGCTACTTTGCTGCATCACCCTTTCCTCTTCAAGGGAAAACCAATGCTGTGCTCAAGAGGTAGCAGATATCCATTGCCTCTTATTGCTTGCAAAAAAACTCTCGTGTTAACATAGAACAACAGGAGTGTTATGTCAATTTTTTGGATTTTTCGGGGTTCGTTTGGACATTTTTATGCATTAATTGAGTTTTCAATGCATTTATGTGCATAATTCAAATTTGAAATACATGCACATGTTTCAGTGCATATAAATTGGTTGAAAAATCAAATCTTTGTCCTTGAGTGCATGCTTAGGTCCCATGCAAGAAACGGGAATGAATTTCAAACACCAGGGCACCGTTGATTGCCGACAAAATGTTGAGATATTTTGTTTTAAAATTCTAGTAAATCCAAAACTCATTTGTAGTTCATAAAACTTGGCATGCTATCATTGAATGGCACCCAACATGTTGTGGTATTTTTCATGTCCATTTTGAGAGAAGGCGCACTCGAATAACAGCCAACAAAGGCACTTTCAAAAAATAGCTACCACTTTAATATCTCAAACATTTGCATAATTCAAATCGTGTACGTTCTGTTAACCATTCACGTGACACCATGTGTCTTCATTTTAATGGCTATAGGAGGTGCTGTGCGGACAGCTGCTTGACTGAACGGGAGGCGTGCGAGCGGAGTCCGGTGCGCAGGCTGACCGAGAGGCATGCAAGTTATCCTCCAATGCGCAGGCTCACCGGGAAGCCTACGAGTTGTACGCTACGCATGCTCACTGGGAAGCGAGCCCTTTGACTTCCATGGCTGCCCGCCATCCTCTCCATTAATGGCGCTCGAGCCGCTTCTTAATACGGGCGGCCTTATTGTTCACTTCGCATTCCCCTCCCTCCCGCAGACCTCCACCAACGCTATGGCGTAGAAGGAGCATCTGCCACTAGTCTCCAAGTTTGGTGAAGTCGACTCCGAGCCAGAAGAGATAGAAAATAAGGAGGAATGGGGCCTCATGGACATGGCCCAGAACAAGCTGGCCGCGACGGTTGCTACCCCCGCTCCCACTCCCGTCCCAGCTCCCATCCCCGCGCCCTGATACGTCTCCAACGTATCTATAATTTTTGATTGTTCCATGCTATTGTATTATCTGATTTGGATGTTTAATGGGCTTTATTATACACTTTTATATTATTTCTGGGAGTAACCTACTAACCGGAGGACCAGCCCAAATTGCTATTTTTTGCCTATTTCAGTGTTTCGTAGAAAAGGAATATCAAACGGAATCCAAAAGGAATGAAACCTTTGGGAGAGTGATTTTTGGAACAAACGCAATCCAGGGGACTTGGAGTGGGCGTCAAGAAAGAAGCGAGGAGGCCACGAGGCAGGGAGGCGCGCCTGCCCCTGGGCGCGCCCCCACCCTCATGGGCCCCTCGCAGCTCCACCGACCTACTTCTTCCTATATATACCCAAGTACCCTGAAAACATCCGAGAGCACCACGAAACCCTATTTCCACCGCCGCAACCTTCTGTACCAGTGAGATCCCATCTTGGGGCCTTTTCCGGCGCTCCGTCGGAGGGGGCATTGATCACAGAGGGCTTCTACATCAACACCATAGCCTCTGCGATGATGTGTGAGTAGTTTACCTCAGACCTTCGGGTCCATAGTTATTAGCTAGATGGCTTCTTCTCTCTCTTTGGATCTCAATACAAAGTTCTCCTCAATTCTCTTGGATATCTTTTCGATGTAATCTTGTTTTGCGGTGTGTTTGTCGAGATCCAATGAATTGTGGGTTTATGATCAAGATTATCTATGAACAATATTTGAATCTCCTCTGATTTCTTTTATGTATGATTGGTTATCTTTGCAAGTCTCTTCGAATTATCAGTTTGGTTTGGCCTACTAGATTGATCTTTCTTGCAATGGGAGAAGTGCTTAGCTTTGGGTTCAATCTTGCGGTGCTCGATCCCAGTGACAGTAGGGGAAATGACATGTATTGTATTGTTGCCATCGAGGATAAAAAGATGGGGTTTATATCATATTGGTTGAGTTTATCCCTCTACATCATGTCATCTTGCTTAATGCGTTACTCCGTTCTTATGAACTTAATACTCTAGATGCATGCTAGATAGCGGTCGGTGTGTGGAGTAATAGTAGTAGATGCAGGAAAGAGTCGGTCTACTTGTCACGGACGTGATGCCTATATACATGATCATGCCTAGATATTCTCATAACTATGCACTTTTCTATCAATTGCTTGACAGTAATTTGTTCATCCACCGTAATACTTATGCTATCTTGAGAGAAGCCACTAGTGAAACCTATGGCCCCCGGGTCTATTTTTCATCATATTAGTCTTTCATCAACTTGCCAATTTCTTTCGTCATTTAATTTGCAATCTTTTCCAATCTATAAAACAAAAATACCAAAAATATTTATCTTATTATCTCTATCAGATCTCACTTTTTCAAGTGGCCGTGAAAGGATTGAAAACCCCTTTATCGCGTTGGTTGCAAGGTTCTTATTTGTTTGTGTAGGTACGAGGGACTTGCGTGTGGCCTCCTACTGGATTGATACCTTGGTTCTCAAAAACTGAGGGAAATACTTACACTACTTTGTTGCATCACCCTTTCCTCTTCAAGGGAAAACCAACGCAATGCTCAAGAGGTAGAAAGAAGGATTTCTGGCGTCGTTGTCGGGGAGTCTACGCACAAGTCAAGACATACCAAGTACCCATCACAAACTCTTATCCCTCGCATTACATTATTTGCCATTTGCCTCTCGTTTTCCTCTCCCCCACTTCACCTTTGCCTTTTCTTTGCCTTCTCCCCGTATGCCTTTTTGTTTGTGTTTCCACGTGCCTTCTATCTGCTTGCATCTTTGCTTGCTAAAAATCTATTGATATGGATCCAATTAAAGTGTTCTACTTTGATCATCTTCGATCCTTATGCGCTCGTGCTGAAACCCAAACTAGCCTAGTCGATGGGAAATCTTTAGATGAACATGCTCATTTTGTGCATCACTGTTTGTCTGAAAAAGGGAGACTCTTATGGGGTCAAATAAACAGATTGCTTTGTTATGCTTGGAATCTTTGTGAAATTTATGATTTTACTTGTTTCTCTAAGAACCCTAAAAAACACCTTCCCTACCTATGTGAGTTTAATGAAAATGAAATCTTATCTTCTTATGCAAAGGGTGTTTATAGTTACTATGATATCGAACAAACTGAAGAATTTGTTGCTTTTAAGGGTGCTTATGAAGTTGCTTCTTTGGTTGAAAAGTATGATACTACTCTCTATGAATCTGAGAATTTTGATATACTTAAATATTGTTATGAAAACTATGCTCATAATGTCTATGTCAAAGAATTTATTGAGAGAATGACCGTTGCTTTGGAAGAAAATAATGATACGCATGAATCTATAGATAATGATGATTCCGATGATTTGATTGAAATATCCCTTGATGAACATGATGCTTGCTATTCTTGTGGCCATGATGCCAATATTTATGAAGATGAATTTGCTATAGTTCCTTATGTTAAACATGAGATTGTTGCTATTGCACCCATACTTGGTAGTTCCTTTGATGAAAAGCATGATTGCAATGATTTTACTATAAATTCTCTTGATATCAATTATGCTAATAATATGAATAACCCTAAGCTTGGGGATGCTAGTTTTGCTATGTCTACTACTTGTTGCAATGATCATGATTGGGGTGATTCTTCTTATGATCTTGAAAATTTGTTTAAGCCCCATGATGAATATGAGATTGATAATAGTGTTTGCAATAATATTGAAAGTGGGTTTGGAAGAGTGTCAACTTTAGATCCCACATATTTGGAGAATGTTCAATCTTATGGTATTTTTGATAAAAGTGGGTTTGGAGAGGTCATGACTTTAGTTAATGTTAGTCCCACTATTTTGGAAGAGTGTCAACTTTGCATGCATGTGGCTCGTGTTGAAAATATTTTATGTGATAGCTATTTTGTTGAATTTTCTTATGATCCCACATGTAATTATTATGAGAGAGGAAAATATGGTTGTAGAAATTTTCATGATACTAAATTACCTCTCGTCATGTTGAGATTGCTATCGTCTCTTTCTTCTTCCTTGCATACGCTAATTTTTGCTTGCTATGATAATTTGTTTACTTATAAAATACCTATGCATAGGAAGTATGTGAAGGAAATATGCCCTAGAGGCAATAATAAAGTTATTATTTATTTCCTTATTTCATGATAAATGTTTATTATTCATGCTAGAATTGTATTAACCGGAAACATAATACATGTGTGAATACATAGACAAACAGAGTGTCACTAGTATGCCTCTACTTGACTAGCTCATTAATCAAAGATGGTTATGTTTCCTAACCATAGACAAAGAGTTGTTATTTGATTAACGAGGTCACATCATTAGTTGAATGATCTGACTGACATGACCCATTCCATTTAGCTTAGCACCCGATCGTTGAGTATGTTGCTATTGCTTCCTTCATGACTTATACATGTTCCTATGACTATGAGATTATGCAACTCCCGTTTGCCGGAGGAACACTTTGGGTGCTACCAAACGTCACAACGTAACTGAGAGATTATAAAGGAGCATTACAGGTGTCTCCAAAGGTAGATGTTGGGTTGGCGTATTTCGAGATTAGGATTTGTCACTCCGATTGTCGGAGAGGTATCTCTGGGACCTCTCGGTAATGCACATCACATAAGCCTTGCAAGCATTGCAACTAATTAGTTAGTTGCGAGATGATGTATTACGGAACGAGTAAAGAGACTTGCCGGTAACGAGATTGAACTAGGTATTGGATACCGACGATCGAATCTCGGGCAAGTAACATACCGATGACAAAGGGAACAACGTATGTTGTTATGCGGTCTGACCGATAAAGATCTTCGTAGAATATGTAGGAGCCAATATGGGCATCCAGGTCCCGCTATTGGTTATTGACCGGAGACGTGTCTCGGTCATGTCTACATTGTTCTCGAACCGTAGGGTCCGCACGCTTAAGGTTTCGATGACAGTTATATTATGAGTTTATGAGTTTTGATGTACCGAAGGAGTTCGGAGTCCCAGATGAGATCGGGGACATGACGAGGAGTCTCGAAATGGTCGAGACGTAAAGATCGATATATTGGACGACTATATTCGGACATCGGAAAGGTTCCGAGTGATTCGGGTATTTTTCGGAGTACCGGGTAGTTACGGGAGAAGTAATGGGCCTTGATGGGCTTTAGTGGGAAGAGGAAAAAGGCTGCTGCGCCCCCCTCCCCTCTAGTCCGAATTGGACTAGGGAAAAGGGGGCCGGCCACCTTTCCTACTCCTCCACTTCCTTCTCCCTTCCTCCCCTCTTGATGGACTCCTACTAGGACTTGGAGTCCTAGTAGGACTCCCATCCTGGCCGCACCAATGGCCTTGGCCGGCCTCCTCCTCCTCCATCCTTTATATACTGAGGCAAGGGGCACCCCATAGACACACAAGTTGATCTTCGTGATCATTCCTTAGCCGTGTGCGGTGCCCCCTTCCACCATATTCCACCTCGGTCATATCATAGCAGTGCTTAGGCGAAGCCCTACGACGGTAGATCATCAAGATCGTCACCACGCTGTCGTGCTGACGGAACTCCTCCCCGAAGCTTTGCTGGATCGGAGCCCGGGGATCGTCATCGAGCTGTACGTGTGCTAAGAACTCGGAGGTGCCGGAGTAACGGTGCTTGGATCGGTCGGATCGAGAAGACGTACGACTACTTCCTCTATGTTGTGTCAACGCTTCCGTTGTTGATCTACAAGGGTACGTAGATCATACTCTCCCCTCTCGTTGCTATGCATCACCATGATCTTGCGTGTGCGTAGGAATTTTTTTGAAATTACTACGTTCCCCAACAGTGGCATCCGAGCCTAGGTTTTATGGTTTGATGTCATATGCACGAGTAGAACACAAGTGAGTTGTGGGCGATATAAGTCATACTGCCTACCAGCATGTCATACTTTGGTTCGGCGGTATTGTTGGATGAAGCGGCCCGGACCGACATTACGCGTACGCTTACGCGAGACCGGTTTCCCCGACGTGCTTTGCACAAAGGTGACTTGCGGGTGACTGTTTCTCCAACTTTAGTGGAACCGAGTGTGACTACGCCCGGTCCTTGCGAAGGTTAAAACGGAGTCTATTTGACAAACTATCGTTGTGGTTTTGATGCGTAGGTGAGATTGGTTCTTGCTTAAGCCCGTAGCAGCCACGTAAAACTTGCAACAACAAAGTAGAGGACGTCTAACTTGTTTTTGCAGGGCATGTTGTGATGTGATATGGTCAAGACGTGATGAGATATAAGTTGTTGTATGAGATGATCATGTTTTGTGGAAGTTATCGGCAACTGGCAAACGCCTTATGGTCGTCTCTCTATTGCATGAGATGCAAGCGTCCAATAATTGCTTTACTTTATCGCTATGCGATAGCAATAGTTGCAAGAGCAATTGTTGGCAAGACGACCACGTGACGACACATTGATAGAGATCAAGATGATGGAGATCATGGTGTCATGCCGGTGACGATATAGATCATGACAGTACTTTGGAGATGGAGATCAAAGAAGCAAGATGATGATGGCCATATCATGTCACATATTTTGATTGCATATGATGTTTATCTTTTATACATCTTATTTTGCTTAGTTTGACGGTAGCATTTTAAGATGATCTCTCACTAATTATCAAGAAGTGTTCTCCCTGAGTATGCACCATTGCGAAAGTTCTTCGTGCTGAGACACCATGTGATGATCGGGTGTGATAGGCTCTACGTTCAAATACAACAGGTGCAAAACAGTTGCACACGCGGAATACTCAGGTTATACTTGACGAGCCAAGCATATACAGATATGGCCTCAGAACACGGAGACCGAAAGGTCGAGCGTGAATCATATAGTAGATATGATCAACATAATGATGTTCACCAATGAAATTACTCCATCTCACGTGATGATCGGACATGGTTTAGTTGATTTGGATCACGTGATCACTTAGAGGATTAGAGGGATGTCTATCTAAGTGGGAGTTCTTAAGTAATATGATTAATTGAACTTTAATTTATCATGAACTTAGTCCTGGTAGTATTAGCATATCTATGTTGTAGATCAATAGCTCGCGTTGTTGCTTTCATATGTTTATTTTGATATGTTCCTAGAGAAAATTGTGTTGAAAGCTGTTAGTAGCAATGATGCGGATTGGATCCATGATCTGAGGTTTATCCTCATTGCTGCACAGAAGAATTATGTCCTTGATGCACCGCTAGGTGACGGACCTATTGCAGGAGCAGATACAGACGTTATGAACGTTTGGCTAGCTCAATATGATGACTACTTGATAGTTTAGTGCACCATGCTTAACGGCTTAGAATCGGGACTTCAAAGACGTTTTGAATGTCATGGACCATATGAGATGTTCCAGGAATGGAAGTTAATATTTCAAGCAAATACCCGAGTTGAGAGATATGAAGTCTCCAACAAGTTCTATAGCTAAAAGATGGAGGAGAATCGCTCAACTAGTGAGCATGTGCCCAGATTGTCTGAGTACTACAATCGCTTGAATCAAGTGGGAGTTAATCTTCCAGATAAGATAGTGATTGACAGAATTCTCTAGTCACCATCACCAAGTTAGTAGAACTTCATGATGAACTATGATATGCAAGGGATAACGGAAACGATTCCCAAGCTCTTCGTAATGCGGAAATTGACGAAGGTAGAAATAAAAAAAAACATCAAGTGTTGATGGTAGACAAGACCACTAGTTTCAAGAAAAGGGCAGAGGGAAGAAGGGGAACTTCAAGAAGAACAGCAAGCAAGTTGCTGCTCAAGTGAAGAAGCCCAAGTCTGGTCCTAAGCCCGAGACTAAGTGTTTCTACTGCAAAGGGACTGGTCACTGGAAGCGGAACTACCCCAAGTGATTGGCAGATAAGAAGGATGGCAAAGTGAACATAAGTATATTTGATATACATGTTATTGATGTGTACTTTACTAGTGTTTATAGCAAACCCTCAGTATTTGATACTAGTTCACTTGCTAAGATTAGTAACTCGAAACGGGAGTTGCAAAATAAACAAGGACTAGTTAAGGGTGAAGTGACGATGTGTGTTGGAAGTGGTTCCAAGATTGATATGATCATCATCGCACACTCCCTATACTTTCGGGATTAGTGTTGAACCTAAATAAGTGTTATTTGGTTTTTGCGTTGAGCATGAATATGATTTGATCATGTTTATTGCAATACGGTTATTCATTAAAGTCAGAGAATAATTGTTGTTCTGTTTACATGAATAAAACCTTCGATGGTCATACACCCAATGAAACAAGTTAATTGGATCTCGATCGTAGTGATACACATGTTCATAATATTGAAACCAAAAGATGCGAAGTTAATAATGATAGTGCAACTTATTTGTAGCACTGCCGTTTAGGTCATATTGGTGTAAAGCGCATGAAGAAACTCCATGCTGATGGGCTTTTGGAATCACTTGATTATGAATCAGTTGATGCTTGCGAACCATGCCTCATGGGCAAGATGACTAAGACTCTGTTCTTCGGAACAATGGAGCGAGCAACAGATTTGTTGGAAATCATACATACTGATGCATGTGGTCCGATGAATATTGAGACTCGCGACAGGTATCATTATTTTCTGATCTTCATAGATGATTTAAGCAGATATGAGTATATCTACTTGATGAAACATAAGTCTGAAACATTTGAAAAGTTCAAAGAATTTCAGAGTGAAGTGAAAAATCATCGTAACAAGAAAATAAAGTTTCTATGATCTGATCGTGGAGAAGAGTATTTGAGTTACGAGTTTGGCCTTCAGTTAAAAACAATGTGAAATAGTTTCATTACTCATGCCACCTGGAACACCACAATGTAATGGTGTGTCCGAATGTCATAACCGTACTTTATTAGATATGGTGCGATCTATGATGTCTCTTACCGATCTACCACTATCGTTTTGGGTTTATGCATTAGAGACAGCTGCATTCACGTTAAATAGGGCACCATCTAAATCCGTTGAGGCGACACCATATGAACTATGGTTTGGCAAGAAACCTAAGCTGTCGTTTCTTAAAGTTTGAGGTTGCAAGGCTTATGTGAAAAAGTTTCAACCTGATAAGCTCAAACCCAAATCGGAGAAATGTGTCTTCATAGAATATCCAAAAGAAACTATTGGATACACCTTCTATCACAAGACCGAAGGCAAGACTTTTGTTGCTAAACTCGGAAACTTTCTGGAGAAGGAGTTTCTCTCGAAAGAAGTGAGTGGGAGGAAAGTAGAACTTGACGAGGTAACTGTACCTGATCCCTTATTGGAAAGTAGTACATCACAGAAAACTGTTTCTGTGACACCTACACCAGTTAGTGAGGAAGCTAATGATGATGATCATGAAACTTCAGAACAAGATACTACTGAACCTCGTAGATCAACCAGAGTAAGATCCGCGCCAGAGTGGTACGGTAATCCTTTTCTAGAAGTCATGCTACTAGATCATGATGAACCTACAAACTATGAAGAAGCGATGGTGAGCCCAGATTCCGCAAAGTGGCTTGAAGCCATGAAATCTGAGATGGGATCCATGTATGAGAACAAAGTATGGACTTTGGTTGACTTGCCCGATGATCGGCAAGCAATTGAGAATAAATGGATCTTCAAGAGGAAGACGGACACTGATAGTAGTGTTACTATCTACAAAGCTAGAATTGTCGCAAAAGGTTTTCGACAAGTTCAAGGTGTTGACTACGATGAGAGTTTCTCACTCGTATCTATGCTTAAGTCTGTCCGAATCATGTTAGCAATTGCCGCGTTTTATGAAATCTGGCAAATGGATAAACAAAACCGCATTCCTTAATGGATTTACTAAAGAATAGTTGTATACGATGCAACCAGAAGGTTTTGTCAATCCGAAATGTGCTAACAAAATGTGCAAACTCCAGCGATCCATCTGTGGACTGGTGCAAGCATCTCGGAGTTGGAATATACGCTTTGATGAGTTGATCAAAGCATATAGTTTTATACAGACTTGCGGTGAAGCCTGTATTTACAAGAAAGTGAGTGGGAGCACTACAACATTTCTGATAAGTATATGTGAATGCCATATTGTTGATCGGAAATAATGTAGAATTATTCTGTAAAGCATAAAGGAGTGTTTGAAAGGAGTTTTTCAAAGAAAGACTTCGGTGAAGCTGCTTACATATTGAGTATCAAGATGTATAGAGATAGATCAAGACACTTGATAAGTTTTTTCAATGAATACATACCTTGACAAGATTTTGAAGTAGTTCAAAATGGAACAGTCAAAGAAAAGTTTTCTTGCCTGTGTTACAAGGTATGAAGTTGAGTAAGACTCAAAGCCCGACCACGGCAGAAGATAGAAAGAGAATGAAAGTCATTCCCTATGCCTTGGCCATAGGTTCTATAAAGTATGTCATGCTGTGTACCAGATCTATTGTATACCCTGCATTGATTTGGCAAGGGAGTACAATAGTGATCTAGGAGTAGATCACTGGACAGCGGTCAAAATTATCCTTAGTGGAATAAGGATATGTTTCTCGATTATGGAAGTGACAAAAAGGTTCGTCGTAAAGGGTTACGCCGATGCAAGTTTTGACACTAATCTGGATGACTCTAAGTCTCGATCTAGATACATATTGAAAGTGGGAGCAATTAGCTAGAGTAGCTCCATGCAGAGCATTGTTGACATAGAAATTTGCAAAATACATGCGGATCTGAATGTGGCAGACCCGTTGACTAAGATTCTCTCACAAGCAAAACATGATCACACCTTAGTACTCCTTGGGTGTTAATCACATAGCGATGTGAACTAGATTACTGAATCTAGTAAACCCTTTGGGTGTTGGTCACATGGCGATGTGAACTATGGGTGTTAATCACATGATGATGTGAACTATCGATGTTAATCACATGGTGATGTGATCTAGATTATTGACTCTAGTGCAAGTGGGAGACTGAAGGAAATATGCCCTAGAGGCAATAATAAAGTTATTATTTATTTCCTTATTTCATGATAAATGTTTATTATTCATGCTAGAATTGTATTAACCGGAAACATAATACATGTGTGAATACATAGACAAACAGAGTGTCACTAGTATGCCTCTACTTGACTAGCTCGTTAATCAAAGATGGTTATGTTTCCTAACCATAGACAAAGAGTTGTTATTTGATTAACGAGGTCACATCATTAGTTGAATGATCTGATTGACATGACCCATTCCATTTAGCTTAGCACCCGATCGTTGAGTATGTTGCTATTGCTTCCTTCATGACTTATACATGTTCCTATGACTATGAGATTATGCAACTCCCGTTTGCCGGAGGAACACTTTGGGTGCTACCAAACGTCACAACGTAACTGGGTGATTATAAAGGAGCATTACAGGTGTCTCCAAAGGTAGATGTTGGGTTGGCGTATTTCGAGATTAGGATTTTTCACTCCGACTGTCGGAGAGGTATCTCTGGGCCCTCTCGGTAATGCACATCACATAAGCCTTGCAAGCATTGCAACTAATTAGTTAGTTCCGAGATGATGTATTACGGAACGAGTAAAGAGACTTGCCGGTAACGAGATTGAACTAGGTATTGGATACCGACGATCGAATCTCGGGCAAGTAACATACCGATGACAAAGGGAACAATGTATGTTGTTATGCGGTCTGACCGATAAAGATCTTCGTAGAATATGTAGGAGCCAATATGGGCATCCAGGTCCCGCTATTGGTTATTGACCGGAGACGTGTCTCGGTCATGTCTACATTGTTCTCGAACCGTAGGGTCCGCACGCTTAAGGTTTCGATGACAGTTATATTATGAGTTTATGAGTTTTGATGTAACGAAGGAGTTCGGAGTCCTAGATGAGATCGGGGACATGACGAGGAGTCTCGAAATGGTCGAGACGTAAAGATCGATATATTGGACGACTATATTCGGACATCGTAAAGGTTCCGAGTGATTCGGGTATTTTTCGGAGTACCGGGTAGTTACGGGAGAAGTAATGGGCCTTGATGGGCTTTAGTGGGAAGAGGAAAAAGGCTGCTGCGCCCCCCTCCCCTCTAGTCCGAATTGGACTAGGGAAAAGGGGGCCGGCCACCTTTCCTACTCCTCCACTTCCTTCTCCCTTCCTCCCCTCTTGATGGACTCCTACTAGGACTTGGAGTCCTAGTAGGACTCCCATCCTGGCCGCACCAATGGCCTTGGCCGGCCTCCTCCTCCTCCATCCTTTATATACTGAGGCAAGGGGCACCCCATAGACACACAAGTTGATCCTCGTGATCGTTCCTTAGCCGTGTGCGGTGCCCCCTTCCACCATATTCCACCTCGGTCATATCATAGCTGTGCTTAGGCGAAGCCCTACGACGGTAGAACATCAAGATCGTCACCACGCCGTCGTGCTGACAGAACTCCTCCCCGAAGCTTTGCTGGATCGGAGCCCGGGGATCGTCATCGAGCTGTACGTGTGCTAAGAACTCGGAGGTGCCGGAGTAACAGTGCTTGGATCGGTCGGATCGGGAAGACGTACGACTACTTCCTCTACGTTGTGTCAACGCTTCCGTTGTTGATCTACAAGGGTACGTAGATCATACTCTCCCCTCTCGTTGCTATGCATCACCATGATCTTGCGTGTGCGTAGGAATTTTTTTGAAATTACTACGTTCCCCAACAGTATGTTAGACTTAGATGTCTTTATCACATGTTCTATGATGCTCTCTTTGTGCTTTAATTCTTGTCTTTAATGTGAACATCATTAAAATTATCAGTGCCTAGCTAAAAGGCTTTAAAGAAAAGCGCTTGTTGGGACACAACCCAATATTTTTCCCTTGCTGTTATTCAATAAATATTTGATCTAGCCTCTGGTTAGATGTGTTTTTGTGTTTTAATTAGTGTTTGTGCCAAATAAAACCTTTAGGATAACCTATGGTGATAGTTATTTGATCTTGTTGTAAAAAACAGAGACTTTGCACGCACGAGATTAGTTTTAATAAATCACAGAGAAGTGATTTTCAGTTGATTATTTCCGCAGTATATTAATAAACAAATTATCTAGGATTTCCTAATTTGGTAGAATTTTTGGGGTTCCGAAAGTTTGCGTTAGATACAGATTGCTACAGACTGTTCTGTTTTTGACAGATTCTGTTTTTCGTGTGTTGTTTGCTTATTTTGATGAATCTATGGCTAGTATCTGAGGTTATGAACCATAAAGAAGTTGGAATACAGTAGGTTTAACAACAATATAAATAAAGAATTAGTTCATTACAGTACCTTGAAGTGGTGGTTTGTTTTATTTTGCTAACGGAGCTCATGAGATTTTCTGTTGAGATTTGTGTTGTGAAGTTTTCATGTTTTTGGGTAAAGATTTGATGGTTTATGGAGTAAGGAGTGGCAAGAGCCTAAGCTTGGGGATGACCAAGGCACCCCTAGGTAAAATCCAAGGACAACCAAAATCCTAAGCTTGGGGATGCCCCGGAAGGCATCCCCTCTTTCGTCTTCGTCCATCGGTAACTTTACTTGATGCTATATTTTTATTCACCACATGATATGTGTTTTGCTTGGAGCGTCTTGTATGATTTGAGTATTTGCTTTTTAGTCTAACACAATCATCCTTGCTGTACACACCTTTTGGGAGAGACACACATGAATCGGAATTTATTAGAATACTCTATGTGCTTCACTTATATCTTTTGAGCTAGATAATTTTGCTCTACTGCTTCACTTATATCTTTTAGAGCACGGTGGTGGTTTTATTTTATAGAAATTATTGATCTCTCATGCTTAACTTATATTATTTTGAGAGTCTTTTAGAACAGCATGGTAATTTGCTTTGGTTGAAATTAGTCCTAATATAATAGGCATCCAAGACGGATATAATAAAAACTATCATATAAAGTGCATTGAATACTATGAGTAGTTTGATACTTAATGATTGTTTTGAGATATGGAGATAGTGATATTAAAGTTGTGCTAGTGTAGTAATTGTGAAATTGAGAAATACTTGTGTTGAAGTTTGCAAGTCTCGTAGCATGCACGTATGGTGACCGTTGTGTAACAAATTTGAAACATGAGGTGTTCTTTGAGTGTCATCCTTTGTGTCGAGGTCGGGATCGCGCGATGGTTAACTCCTACCAACCCTTCCCCTAGGAGCATGCGTGTAGTGCTTGGTTTTGATGACTTGTAGATTTTTGCAATAAGTATGTGAGTTCTTTATGACTAATGTTGAGCCCATGGATTATACGCACTCACATACTTCCATCATTGCTAGCCTCTTCGGTACCGTGCATTGCCCTTTCTCACCTTGAGAGTTGGTGCAAACTTCGCCGGTGCATCCAAACCCTGTGATATGATACGCTCTATCACACATAAACCTCCTTATATCTTCCTCAAAACAGCCACCATACCTACCTATCATGGCATTTCCATAGCCATTCCGAGATATATTGCCATGCAACTTTCCACCGTTTCATTTATTATGACACGCTTCATCATTGTCATATTGCCATGCATGATCATGTAGTTGACATCGTATTTGTGGCAAAGCCACCATGCATATTATTTCATACATGTCACTCTTGATTCATTGCCCATCCCGGTACACCACCGGAGGCATTCATATAGAGTCATATTTTGTTCTAGTATCGAGTTGTAATCATTGAGTTGTAAATAAATAGAAGTGTGATGATCATCATTCATAGAGCATTGTCCCAAAAAAGAGGCCAAATAAAAAAAGGCCCAAAAAAAGAAAAGAAATAAAAAAGGGAGAATGCTACTATCTCTTTTTCCACACTTGTGCTTCAAAGTACCACCATGATCATTACGATAGAGAGTCTCTGGTTTTGTCACTTTCATATACTAGTGGGAATTTTTCATTATAGAACTTGGCTTGTATATTCCAACAATGGGCTTCCTCAAATGCCCTAGGTCATCATGAGCAAGCAAGTTGGATGCACACCCACTTACTTTCATTTGTTGAGCTTTCATACATTTATAGCTCTAGTGCATCCGTTACATGGCAATCCCTACTCCTTACGTTGACATCAGTTGATGGGCATCTCCATAGCCCGCTGATTAGCCGCATCAACGTGAGACTTTCTCCTTTTTTGGTTTCTCCACACAACCCCCATCATCATATTCTATTCCACCCATAGTGCTATGTCCATGGCTGACGCTCATGTATTGCGTGAAAGTTAAAAAAGTTTGAAATTCTTAAGTATGAAACAATTGCTTGGACGAAACCAGGGTTGTGCATGATTTGAAAATTTTGTGTGACGGAGATGGGACATAGCCAAACTATATGATTTTGTAGGGATGAACTTACTTTGGCCATGTTATTTTGAGAAGACATAGTTGCTTAGTTAGTATGCTTGAAGTATTATTATTTTTATGTCAATTTTAAACTTTTATCTTGAATCTTTCGGATATGAGTATTCATGCCACAATAAAGAAAATTACATTGAGAAATATGCTAGGTAGCATTCCACATCAAAAATTCTGTTTTTATCATTTACCTACTCAAGGACGAGCAGGAATTAAGCTTGGGGATACTTGATACGTCTCCAACATATCTATAATTTTTGATTGTTCCATGCTATTATATTATATGATTTGGATGTTTAATGGGCTTTATTATACACTTTTATATTATTTTTGGGACTAACCTACTAACCGGAGGCCCAACCCAAATTGTTGTTTTTTTGCCTATTTCAGTGTTTCGCAGAAAAAGAATATCAAACGGAATCCAAATGGAATGAAACCTTCGGGAGAGTGATTTTTGGAACAAACGCAATCTAGGGGAATTGGAGTGGATGTCAAGAAAGAAGTGAGGAGGCCACGAGGTAGGGAGGCGCGCCTGCCCCCCTAGGTGCGCCCCCCGCTCTCATGGGCCCCTCGCAGCTCCACCGACCTACTTCTTCTTCCTATATATACCCACGTACCCCAAAACTGAAGGAAATATGCCCTAGAGGCAATAATAAAGTTATTATTTATTTCCTTATATCATGATAAATGTTTATTATTCATGCTAGAATTGTATTATCCGGAAACATAATACTTGTGTGAATACATAGACAAACCAAACGTCACTAGTATGCCTCTACTTGACTAGCTCGTTAATCAAAGATGGTTATGTTTCCTAACCATGGACAAAGAGTTGCTATTCGATTAACGGGATCACATCATTAGGTGAATGATCTGATTGACATGACCCATTCCATTAGCTTAGCACCCGATTGTTTAGTATGTTGCTATTGCTTTCTTCATGACTTATACATGTTCCTATGACTATGAGATTATGCAACTCCCGTTTACCGGAGGAACACCTTGTGTGCTACCAAACGTCACAACGTAACTGGGTGATTATAAAGGAGCTCTACATGTGTCTCCAAAGGTGAATGTTGGGTTGGCGTATTTTGAGATTAGGATTTGTCACTCCGATTGTCGGAGAGGTATCTCTGGGCCCTCTCGGTAATGCACATCACATAAGCCTTGCAAGCATTACAACTAATGAGTTAGTTGCAGGATGATGTATTACGAAACGAGTAAAGAGACTTGTCGGTAACGAGATTGAACTAGGTATTGAGATACCGACGATCGAATCTCGGGCAAGTAACATACCGATGACAAAGGGAACAACGTATGTTGTTATGCGGTCTGACCGATAAAAGATCTTCGTAGAATATGTAGGAGCCAATATGAGCATCCAGGTTCCGCTATTGGTTATTGACCGGAGATGTGTCTCGGTCATGTCTACATTGTTCTCGAACCCATAGGGTCCGCACGCTTAAGGTTTCGTTGACAGTTATATTATGATTTTATGAGTTTTGATGTACAGAAGTTAGTTCTGAGTCCCGGATGTGATCACGGACATGATGAGGAGTCTCAAAATAGTCGAGACATAAAGATTGATATATTGGACGGCTATATTCGGACACCGGAAGTGTTCCGGGTGATTTCGGAGAAAACCGGAGAGCCGAAGGGTTACCGGAACCCCCCGGGAGAAGTAATGGGCCATATGGGCCTTAGTGGAGAGAGAGAGGGGCAGCCAGGGTGGGCCGCGCGCCTCCTCCCCCCTGGTCCGAATTGGACTAGGAGAGGGGGGGCGGCGCCCCCTTTCCTTCTCCCTCCCCACTTCTTTCCCCCTCCTAGTAGGAGTCCTACTCCTACTAGGAGGAGGACTCCTCCTTGGCGCGCCATAGGGGCCGGCCTCCTCCCCTTGATCCTTTATATACAGGGGCAAGGGGGCACCCCAAATAGACACAAGTTGATCCACGTGATCATATTCCTAGCCGTGTGCGGTGCCCCCTTCCACCATAGTCCTCGATAATATTATAGCGGTGCTTAGGCGAAGCCCTGCGACGGTAGTACATCAAGATCATCACCACGCCGTCGTGCTGACGGAACTCTTCCCCGACACTTTGCTGGATCGGAGTCCGGGGATCGTCATTGAGCTGGACGTGTGCTCGAACTCGGAGGTGTCGTAGTTTTGGTGCTTGATCGGTCGGGCCATGAAGACGTGTGACTACATCAACCACGTTGTGCTAACGCTTCCGTTGTCGATCTACAAGGGTACGTAGATCACACTCTCCCCTCTCGTTGCTATGCATCACCATGATCTTGCATGTGCGTAGGAAAATTTTGAAATCACTATGTTCCCCAACAAAAACATCCGAGAGCACCACGAAACCCTATTTCCACCGCCGCAACCTTCTGTACCAGTGAGATCCCATTGGGGCCTTTTCCGGCGCTCCGTCGGAGGGGGCATTGATCACGGAGGGCTTCTACATCAACACCATAGCCTCTCCGATGATGTGTGAGTAGTTTACCTCAGACCTTCGGGTCCATAGTTATTAGCTAGATGGCTTCTTCTCTCTCTTTGGATCTCAATACAAAGTTCTCCTCGATCTTCTTGGAGATCTATTCGATGTAACTCTTTTTGCGGTGTGTTTGTCGAGATCCGATGAATTGTGGGTTTATGATCAAGATTATCTATGAACAATTTTGAATCTCCTCTGAATTCTTTTATGTATGATTTGTTATATTTGCAAGTCTCTTCAAATTATCAGTTTGGTTTGGCCTACTAGATTGATCTTTCTTGCAATGGGAGAAGTGCTTAGCTTTGGGTTCAATCTTGCGGTGTTCGATCCCAGTGATAGAAGGGGAATCGATACGTATTGTATTGTTGTCATCGAGGATAAAAAGATGGGGTTTATATCATATTGCTTGAGTTTATCCCTCTACATCATGTCATCTTGCCTAACGCGTTACTCTGTTCTTATGAACTTAATACTCTAGATGCATGCTGGATAGCGGTCGATGTGTGGAGTACTAGTAGTAGATGCAGAATCGTTTCGGTCTACTTCTCGCAGACGTGATGCCTATATACATGATCATGCCTAGATATTCTCATAACTATGCACTTTTCTATCAATTGCTCGACAATAATTTGTTCACCCACCGTAATACTTATGCTATCTTGAGAGAAGCCACTAGTGAAAGCTATGGCCCCCGGGTCTATTTTTCATCATATTAATCTTTCATCAACTTGCCAATTTCTTTCGTCGTTTATTTTGCAATCTTTTCCAATCTATGAACCAAAAATAACAAAAATATTTATCTTATTATCTCTATCAGATCTCACTTTTTCATGTGGTCATGAAGGGATTGACAACCCCTTTATCGCGTTGGTTGAAAGGTTCTTATTTGTTTGTGTAGGTACGAGGGACTTGCGTGTGGCCTTCTACTGGATTAATACCTTGGTTCTCAAAAACTGAGGGAAATACTTACGCTACTTTGCTGCGTCACCCTCTCCTCTTCAAGGGAAAACCAACGCAGTGCTCAAGACGTAGCACGCCCGCGCTAGTGACCATCCCTGTAGCATTGACGGGCTGGTCACCGAGCAATATCGCAGAGCTGGAAGCCACGGGCGTCAGCGAGGTCTCCCCGGACCCGCGCGAGCTCGTGTACATGCCAGCGCCAGCGCCCGTGCCCGTACCCGTGTGTGCCCATCCACCCACCGCGGCGCTGGTCCCCGTGCGTTTGGCTGCACCCGCCGTGCCAGTGCCCGTGCGCGCGCCCACCTCAGCGGCATGTGACGCCGCCGTCGACCGCTACCTCTCAGCGCCACCAGCTGCGTTCCTGCCGCACCCCACCCGTCGATCGCGTGGCGACATGATGTTTGATTTACAAGTGAAGAACATTTTGTGTTGCATCAAAGACTTCAACATCGGTGTCCCGGAGGACGACAACGACGGTGTGGCACGCCTCCTCCACCGCCGCATGAAATAGTTTTTTTCTTGGGTTTAATACTGTATCTCGATCATATGAATATTAATTCGCAGTATGACCGAATGAAAGATATGGTTTGAGTGAACTTGCATTTTTCTCTCTTAATGTATAGACATATCAAACGATTTTCTTTTGAAAAAAATGTCAATGGTTTTTAAATATAAAACACTCATCGCAAACATTTTACATAGAACACCCGTATGCAAATCGACAGCTCCCCGGGAAGCCAAGGGAAAATGTGCCGAGCAGGATTTTTGCGGCTCTTGATCGCAAACGTTTTAGATAGGGCACTCGTATGCAAAGTGAGAGCGGGATTTGTGCATCTCTTCAACGCAAACGGTTCTTTTGGATGACCCGTGTGCAACCACTTACAAACAATTTGGTAATATTTGCATCTCTCATACTGGGTATGTTGCCATTTGTCAAACTGGAAAGATTGACATTTGTTGTCTAGTAACAATGCCATTTGTCAACCTTGTAACATTGCGATTTGGCAAAATATGAAGCTAAAAATCACTAGTAGTATCTAATTTTTGCAACTAAAATTCAGTAATTAAGCATAGATTTCATTCATAGATTAAGTAGTCATTCTTTATACAAACAGTTCAACTCGACAGCTTAACCGACCAAACTTTTCACCAATTTTTGCCAACCATGTACTGAAATAGCTAGTTCTACCTTATATACTAGCTAATTTTAAGTACGTTGTACAGTTCCACCACATCTATAGTTAGATGAACTGAAAAAAATAGCCCCTAAATACTACTACTACCAAGGAGGGGCTTTGTACTACTTCCGGCTGCATCACCTCTACCGAGCGTGCTCAGTAAGAGGCAGAGGAGGAGGAGCCTACTGACGAGCTGGACAACTGTAATACGGTGCCTGCCGCTGCTGCAGCTTCAGTGACACTAACCTCGAACGCCCTCTGCCGCTCCCGATGACCCCTCTCGAAGCGGCGATTCTCCTCGTAGATCTCCTGATTCCACACATCTGAGCTGGCGGGTGCCGCGGCCACAGTGCCAGTAAGGCTCTCTACGTGCTCGACGAGGCACTCATCCTCCCACAAGAACTCGGTGTAGCGCGCAAGGTCGCTGACGCACAAGCGAGCATCCACCTCTGCCTCCCGCCTTCGGGCGGCGGTGGCAGAGCGGGTGATGACCCCGGCGGTCGACGGTGGGCTGGCGGCCACGGCAGCCGACGATGGCGTGGCGGCCATGACCACCACCTCCCGCCTTCGGGCTGCGGTGGCCGAGCGGGTGATGGCCACGGTGGCCGGCAGTGGGGTGGCGGCCACGACGACCACCCCCCGCCTTCGGGCCGCGGCGGCGGAGCGGGCGATGGCCCTAGATTTCGACGGTGGTGTGGCAGCAATGGCGCCCGGCAACAGCCGCCGATGGGCAGTGGCGGCTGAGCGTGTGGTGGGTGTTCCGCGCACACCCAACAGGGACGCCACGCGCACTACACTATGTCGAGGACTGAGCCGCCACCGCGGTGTAACCTCCTAGCTGGAGCTGTCCTCTAATGACGGTGAAGTGGCTGAGCAACGACGACGGACCGGGCCATTGACTATTGTAGGAGAAGCAGACGAGATAAGCTACAGGGAGGGAGGGGAAAATGCGACGCGGGACTCGCCGGCCATGAGGGTTTATCTAGCAGGCCGGTAAGCATTGGGATTTTGGGGGATTTCACTGAGTTGGGCAGGAAGCTTGCGCGGGAACGGGCTCACCGACGATTCATTAGCGCCACCGTTTGGCCAAAAGAACGCCCCTGTGCGCTGCGCAAGCTTGCGGTGTAAGCCATCTACAACAACGAGGTGATAAGACGTGCGAGAGGAGGACGAAAGGCCACGTACACATACGGTTAATAAAAAACATTTGTGATTTAATTACCTATTATACCCCTGTCCTGGTTTATAAGTCTGATTTAACTAATAAAATACGAATGCATATCGCCAAAGATTATATAGTTGGATTCGTATTTGAACATAGTCTCCAATTATATAACTTTTATAACATGCATTAACATTTTGTTGGTTAAATTTGAGGGCAAAGTATGGCACAGAATATCCCTGTTCAAGAATTCGTCCGATTAACCAGTTAACTTGCCGATTAATCCCTACTCATAGGGTCACCGAGTAGCCGATAAACTGATAAATCATCCGATTAATTGATTAAATGGCCGATTAACTTGCCGATTAGCCTATTAATCCCCTACTCGCCAGCCAACCGAGCAGTTACCAGTTAACAATTTCCTCAACAATGCAGAATATAAAGGGGACTATAGGCCAAGACGGAGGTAGTAGCACACGGCCGCTCTCTACGCAGCGACGCAACTGTCGGCCGGCTTGTAGGTGACCATTTCCTGCGTGTTCAACTTCTCTATGTGTGTGGTTGCTTGCGGTTCAGGCGGCCGCGGTGCGCTCTGCTCGCGTTCCACCGTGCGCGCCTGCTCTCGCGTCCCTCCGGGTGCTCTGCCCTCGTCCCTCCACGTGCGCTGCTAGTGTTTGGGGCTGGCGCACGATCACGCACGTCCATGTGCATGCGGTTGCGCCGGGCGCGGCGCGACAATACCGGCTGCAAAAACTACCATGCGGACGCGCAGAGAATCCAGGCCGCCCAGCCCCCATTTATTCCTGCGGCCATTTACCTTCATCTCTCGTGTCACACGACACAATAAGCACACCCACGACGACACATACTGAGAGGACATCCAGCGGTTCCAATGGCGGTCCCCGTGGCTCCAATGATGCTCCCAGCGGGCAATGACGACAACGGTGGGCAGTTCACCACACATCACGTGGTGGACACTCACGTGAGGGGGAAGGACCTCTCGGTGGTGTACACTAACGATCCGGTCTCGATGGAGAGCTTCATCCAAACTATGGAGCAGTTCCTTGCCGAGGACAAGTACCAAGTGGTCGGCTTCGACCTCGAGTACACCATCGGTCGTGCCGGGCACAATCAGAAGGTTGCCGTCGCCCAGTTGTGCGTGCGACATGACATCCTCCTCTACCACTACCACCTTGCCACAAGGCCTTGCGAGCGTTTCTCCAGGTTTATCAATAGCTCCGACTACAGTTTCGCTACGGTGGACACCACCAACGATCTAAAAGCGCACAAGGTTTCAGGCTTGAAATGCCCGAATCTTGTCAACATCCAGTGATAACCCACAAGTATAGGGGATCGCAACAGTTTTCGAGGGTAGAGTATTCAACCCAAATTTATTGTTCCGACACAAGGGGAGCCAAAGAATATTCTCAAGTATTAACAGCTGAGTTATCAATTCAACCACACATGGATACTTAATATCTGCAGCAAAGTATTTAGTAGCAAAGTAGTATGGAAGTAACGGTAACGGTGGCAAAGGTAACAGTAGCAGTTTTATAGTAATTGTAACAGTGGCAACGGAAAAGTAACTAAGCAAAGATCAATACGTGAAAAGCTCGTAGGCATTGGATCGGTGATGGATAATTATGTCGGATGCGGTTCATCATGTAACAGTTATAACATAGGGTGACACAGAACTAGCTCCAATTCATCAATGTAATGTAGGCATGTATTCCGAATATAGTCATACGTGCTTATGGAAAAGAACTTGCATGACATCTTTTGTCCTACCCTCCCGTGGCAACGGGGTCCTATTGGAAACTAAGGGATATTAAGGCCTCCTTTTAATAGAGTACCAGACCAAAGCATTAACACATAGTGAATACATGAACTCCTCAAACTACGGTCATCACCGGGAGTGGTCCCGATTATTGTCACTTCGGGGTTGCCGGATCATAACACATAGTAGGTGACTATTGATTTGCAAGATAGGATCAAGAACTCACATATATTCATGAAAACATAATAGGTTCAGATCTGAAATCATGGCACTAGGGCCCTAGTGACAAGCATTAAGCATATCAAAGTCATAGCAACATCAATCTCAGAACATAATGGATACTAGGGATCAAACCCTAAAAAAACTAACTCGATTACATGATAAATCTCATCTAACCCATCACCGTCCAGCAAGCCTACGATGGAGTTACTCACGCATGGCGGTGAGCATCATGAAGTTGGTGATGGAGGATGGTTGATGCTGACGACGACGACGGATTCCCCTCTCCGGAGCCCCGAACGGACTCCAGATCAGCCCTCCCGAGAGATTTTTAGGGCTTGGCAGCGGCTCCGTATGGTAAAACGCGATGAATCCTTCTCTCTAATTTTTTTTCTCCCCGAACGTGAATATATGGAGTTGGAGTTGAGGTCGGTGGAGCTCCAGGGGGCCCACGATGCAGGGAGGCGCGCCCCAGGGGAGTGGGCGCACCCCCACCCTCGTGGACAGGGTGTGGGCCTCCTGGTCTTGATTCTTTCGCCAGTATTTTTTATAAATTCCAAAAATAATCTTCGTGAAGTTTCAGGTCATTCCGAGAACTTTTATTTCTGCAGAAAAATAACACCATGGAAATTCTGCTGAAAACAGCGTCAGTCCGGGTTAGTTCCATTCAAATCATGCAAGTTAGAGTCTAAAACAAGGGCAAAAGTGTTTGGAAAAGTAGATACGACAGAGACGTATCAACTCCTCCAAGCTTAAACCTTTGCTTGTCCTCGAGCAATTCAGTTGAAAAACTGAAAGTGATAAAGAAAAACTTTTACAAACTCTGTTTTCTCTTGTTGTTGTAAATATGTAAAGCCAGCATTCAAGTTTTTAGCAAAGATTATGACTAACCATATTCACAATAACACTAAGGTCTCATGTTTACTCATATCAATGGCATAATCAACTAGCGAGCAATAATAATAAATCTCGGATGACAACACTTTCTCAAAACAATCATGATATGATATAACAAGATGGTATCTCACTAGCCCTTTCTGAGACTGCAAAACATAAATGCAGAGCACCTTTGAAGATCAAGGACTGACTAGACATTGTAATTCATGGTAAAAGAGATCCAGTCATAGTCATACCCAATATAAATTAATAGTAATTGATGCAAATGACAGCGGTGCTCTACAGCTGGTGCTTTTTACTAAGAGGGTGATGACTCAACATAAAAGTAAATAGATAGGCCCTTCGCAGAGGGAAGCAGGGATTTGTAGAGGTGCCAGAGCTCGAGTTTTGAAATAGAGATAAATAATATTTTGAGCGGCATACTTTCATTGTCAACATAACAACCAAGAGTTCTCGATATCTTCCATGCTACACACATTATAGGCGGTTCCCAAACAGAATGGTAAGGTTTATACTCCCCCACCACCAACAAGCATCAATCCATGGCTTGCTGGAAACAACGAGTGCCTCCAACTAGCAACAGCCCTGGGGGAGTTTTGTTTGCAACTATTTTGATTTGATTTGCTTAGAGCATGGGATTGGGCATCCCGATTACCAACCATGTTCTCGTGAGTGAGGAGCGGAGTCCACTCCTCTTGAGAATAACCCACCTAGCATGGAAGATACAAACAGCCCTAGTTGATACATGAGCTATTCGAGCATAGAAAACATAATTTCATTTGAAGGTTTAGAGTTTGGCACATACAAACTTACTTGGAACGGTAGATAAATACCGCATATAGGAAGGTATGGTGGACTCATATGGAATAACTTTGTGGTTTAAGGGATTGGATGCACAAGCAGTATTCCTGCTTAGTACAAGCGAAGGCTAGAAAGAGACTGGGAAGTGACCAACTAGAGAGCGGCAACAATCATGAACATGCATTAAAATTAATAAGCATTGAGTGCAAGCATGAGTAGGATATAAATCACCATGAACATAAATATCGTGGAGGCTATGTTTATTTTGTTTCAACTAGATGCGTGAACATGTGCCAAGTTAAGCCACTCGAACCGTTCAAAGGAGGATACCACCCTACTATACCACATCACAACCATTTTAATAGCATGTTGGCACGCAAGGTAAATCATTATAAACTCCTAGCTAATTAAGCATGGCATAAGCAACTATAATCTCTAATTGTCATTGCAAACATGTTTATTCATAATAGGCTGAATCAGGAACGATGAACTAATCATATTTACAAAAACAAGAGAGGTCGAGTTCATACCAGCTTCTCTCATCTCAATCAGTCCATCATATATCGTCATTATTGCCTTTCACTCGCACGACCGAACGGTGTGTATAATAATAATAGTGCACGTGCCTTGGAGTAAACTGGAATCTGCAAGCATTTAATACAAGGGAGAAGACAAAGTAATATAGGCTCTTGGTTAAATCAACAATGATGCATATAGGAGCCACTTCGACATTTTAATTAAGGTCTTCCCCTCATGACCCCAAAGACAAGAAAGGAAATAACACTATTTACACGGGAAAGCTCCCAACAAGCAAAAGAAGAACGCGAAGTCTTTTTGGGTTTTCTTTTAATTACTACTACTACTAGCATGGAAAGTAAACTAGCTAAAAGCTATAACTATTTTTTTTGGTTTTTATTAAGGTTTTTCAAACACACACAAAAGAAAACTTAAAAGAAAATAAACTAGCATGGATAGTACAATGAAAAAGTATGAGCACCGACAGCTAGCATGAGTGTGTGAACATGAATGTAATGTCGGTGAGAAGTACATACTCCCCCAAGCTTAGGCTTTTGGCCTAAGTTGGTCTATGGCCACGACTGGCCTGGCGGATATCCAAAATTGTAACTGGGGTTGTACTGAGATGCAGCGGCTATTACCTGATGAGCTGCAGCTTGGAAACATTCTGGTTCCGCCCTCCTCTTGTACTCGTTTGCCTCCTCCCTAGCTATGACATATCTCCCCTTTGTCTGAAAATCAAAGAAAGCAGGAGCAGGGAGAGAAATATGGAAAGCGCGACGTTTGTCAAAGATTAGTCGGTATTGGAGGAACTGTTCGTTCCTCTCAAAAAACTGATGACGAACCATAGCATCATAATTTAGATAAGCGGGAGGCAACTCCATATCATTTTCAGGTATGGGTATCTCAAGAAAATTAGCTACACGAGTTGCATAAATTCCTCCGAACAAATCCCCAATAATACTGTTGTTATGCAACCTGCGTGCAACAATAGCCCTCAAGTTATATTGTTTATCTCCTAACACAACACATTTACGAACACTAAGATCTGGAACACACATGTGACAGGCTTCATCTTTACCGTTAATGCATCTACCAATAAAGAGAGCAAAATAATGTATAGCAGGAAAATGAATGCTCCCTATGGTAGCTTGTGTGATTTCTCTAGAGTCCCCCACCGTGATACTAGCAAGAAAATCTCTAAACTCAGATTTGCGAGGTTCACTAGTACTACCCCATTGCGGGAGTTTACAAGCAGTATTAAAATCTTCTAAGTCCATGGTGTAAGATTTATTATAATGATCAAACAAAACAGTGTGAGAATTGCGTGAAGATATAAATTTAAACCTTCTCACAAAGGAGTCAGTTAGGTGATAATACTGAGGGCACTTATCTCGCATGAAGCCCTCGAGTTCAGCATTACGCACAAATGCCTCAAACTCCTCCTTAATTCCTGCTTGGACCATGAAATCTTCTGACGGCCATTCACAAGGCCGCACTTGAGCTTCTCTTGGTGGTTCGAGGTCCGGCTCACGTATTGCGGGCCTGGGTCCTTGCTTCCTTGAAGAACCACCTTGATACATTTTCCTAAACATATTTCTTCCTCCGAAAAATTTCTGAAATTTTTAGTAACTTAAAATAAAAGTGAACCAAACTCAGTAAGATTGATAGCAACTACTCCCACAAGTGCCTAGAGACTATATCATGCATTAAAACTACTTGGGACCATATAAATTTGACATACAAGCTCAAGAACAGGGTCACCTTAGCAGCAAAAATTTGCAATTAATAAAGCACTAGAACAAAAACTAATTGGACCATTGGAGGAGTCACATACCGAAGAACAATCCCCCAAAACAGTTTGGTGAATGGAGCTTTGAGCAAGGAGATGGAAAATCGCAGCAAAATGAGCTAGAACTCGTGCTTGATCTGGTTGGTGATTTTTTTGGGAGGAAGAAGGAGTGTGTGGGTGCAGGAATAAGTGGAGGGGGGCCACTAGGGGCCCACGAGGCAGGGGGCGCGCCCAGGGGGTGGGCACGCCCTGGACCCTCGTGGCCAGGTGCTTGCTCCCCCTGATGTGTTCTCAGTGCCAGATATTCTTAAATATTCCAGAAAAAATCATATTTTAGTTTCAGGGCATTTGGAGAACTTTTATTTTCGGGGTATTTTTTTATTGCACGGATAATCCAGAAAACAGATAGAAAATACTATTCTTGCTTTATTTATTCTAGATAACAGAAAGCAAAAGGAGGGTACAGAGAGTTGTGCTTTCTAACTTCATCCATCTCATGCTCGTCAGAAGGAATCCACTAACAAGGTTGATCAAGTCTTGTTAACAAACTCTTTCCGAATAACATGAAACCGGAGAATTTTCGAATAGCACTAGGTTACCTCAACGGGGATATGAACGTTCCCAATAATAAGAATATCACATTTCTTCTTGACAGTAGGAAAAGGAAAATTAAAACCTCCAATAGTGATAGTTAGAATTTTTCCAATAGAATTGATACTGTGGACTTGAGGTTGTTTCCTTGGAAAGTGTACCGTATGCTCATTACCATTAACATGAAAAGTGGCATTGCCTTTGTTGCAATCAATAACAGCCCCTGCAGTATTCAAAAAGGGCCTACCAAGAATAATCAACATACTGCCGTCCTCGGGAATATCAAGAATAACAAAGTTCGTTAAGATAGTAACGTTTGCAACCACAACAGGCACATCCTCACAAATACCGAGGTATAGCAGTTGATTTATCGGCCATTTGCAAAGATGTTTCAGTAGGTGTCAACTTATTCAATTCAAGTCTACGATATAAAGAGAGAGGCAAAATACTAACACCAGCTCCAAGATCACATAAAGTAGTTTTAACATAGTTTCTTTTAATGGAACATGGTATAGTTGGTACTCCTGGATCTCCTAGTATCTTTGGTATTCCACCCTTAAAAGTATAATTAGTAAGTATGGTGGAAATTTTAGCTTCCGGTATATCTTTCTTTTATTTGTAACAATTTCCTTCATGTACTTAGCATAAGGATTCATTTTAAGCATATCAGTCAAACGCATACGTAAAAAGATCGGTCTAATCATTTCAGCAAAGCGCTCAAAATCCTCATCATTCTTTTTCTTGGATGGTTTAGGAGGAAAAGGCATGGGTTTCTGAACCCATGGTTCTCTTTCTTTACCATGCTTCCTAGCAACAAAGTCTCTCTTATCATAACGTTGATTCATTGATTGTGGGTTATCAAGATCAACAACAGGTTCAACTTCTACATCATTGTTACTGCTAGGTTGAGTATCAATATGAACATCATCATTAACATTATCACTAGGTTCATGTTCATTACTAGATTGTGTTTCAGCATCAGAAATAGAAATATCATTGGGATTCTCAGGTGTGTCTATAACAGGTTCACTAGAATCATGCAAAGTCCTATCATTTTTCTTTTTCTTCCTCTTAGAAGGACGAGGTGCATCAACATTAGTTCTCTGAGAATCTTGCTCAATTCTCTTAGGGTGGCCCTTAGGATACAAAGGTTCCTGAGTCATTTTACTCGTTCTAATCGCAACTCTAATAGAATTATTGTTTCCCTTATTATTTAATTCATTGAGCAAATCATTTTGAGCTTTAAGAACTTGTTCTACTTGAGTGGTAACCATAGAAGCATGTTTACTAATGAGTTTAAGTTCACCTTTAACTCTAGACATATAATCACTCAAGTGTTCAATCATATAAGCATTGCATTGCAATTGTCTACCAACATAAGCATTGAAGTTTTCTTGTTTAACAATAAAATTATCAAACTCATCTAAGCATTGGCTAGCAGCCTTATAACAAGGAATATCACCTTCATCAAATCTATAGAGAGAATTTACCTTTACTACCTGTGTCGGGTTATCAAGACCATGTATTTCTTCAATAGGCGGTAAATTAAGACCATGCATTTCTTCAATACGAGGTAAATTCTTAACATTTTTAGCTTTAATACCTTTTTCTTTCATAGATTTCCTTGCCTCTTGCATATCTTCTGTACTGAGAAATAGAATACCCCTTTTCTTCGGAGTTGGCTTAGGAGTTGGTTCAGGAAGTGTCCAATTATTTTCATTAGTCAACATATTATTCAATAGCAATTCAGCTTGATCAACTGTTCTTTCCCTGAAAACACAACCAGCACAACTATCCAGGTGGTCTCTGGAAGCATCGGTTAGTCCATTATAAAAGATATCAAGTATTTCATTTTTCTTGAGAGGATGATCAGGCAAAGCATTAAGTAATTGGAGAAGCCTCTCCCAAGCTTGTGGGAGACTCTGTTCTTCAATTTGCACAAAATTATATATATCCCTTAAAGCAGCTTGTTTCTTATGAGCAGGGAAATATTTAGCAGAGAAGTAATAAATCATATCCTGGGGACTACGCACACAACCAGGATCAAGAGAATTAAACCATGTCTTAGCATCACCCTTTAATGAGAACTGAAATAATTTAAGGACATAATAGTAGCGAGTTTTCTCATCATTAGTGAATAGGGTGGCTATATCATTTAATTTAGTGAGATTGGCCACAACAGTTTTAGATTCATAGCCATAGAAAGGATCAGATTCAACCAAAGTAATTATCTCAGCATCAATAGAGAAATCATAATCCTTATCAGGAACAAAGATAGGTGAAGTAGCATAAGCAGGGTCATAGTTCATTCTAGCATTCAGAGATTTTTCTTTCAGCTTAACTAATAATTTCTTAAGATCACTTCTATCATTGCAAGCAAGAAAATCTCTTGCAGTTTCTTCATCGATAACATAACCCTCAGGCACAATAGGCAATTCATATCTAGGGGGAGAATCTTCATCATCACTTTCATCAATATTATCAGTTTCAATAATTTCATTCTCTCTAGCCCTAGGAATTTGTTCATCAAGAAATTCACCTAGTGGCACAGTATTATCAAGCATAGAAGTAGTTTCATCATAAGTATCATGTATAGCAGAAGTGGCATCATCAATAACATGCGACATATCAGAATTAATAGCAGAAGCAGGTTTAGTTGTCACAAGTTTACTCAAAACAGAAGGTGAATTAAGTACAGAGCTAGATGGCGGTTCGTTACCTTCCCTCGTAGTTGAGGGATAAATTTTGGTTTTCTCGTCTTTCAAGTTCCTCATAGTGACCAGCAGATATAAATCCCAAGTGACTCAAAGAATAGAGCTATGCTCCCTGGCAACGGCGCCAGAAAATAGTCTTGATAACCCACAAGTATAGGGGATCGCAACAGTTTTCGGGGGTAGAGTATTCAACCCAAATTTATTGATTCGACACAAGGGGAGCCAAAGAATATTCTCAAGTATTAACAGCTGAGTTGTCAATTCAACCACACCTGGATAACTTAATATCTGCAGCAAAGTATTTAGTAGCAAAGTAGTATGGAAGTAACGGTAACGGTGGCAAAGGTAATAGTAGCAGTTTTATAGTAATTGTAACGGTGGCAACAGAAAAGTAACTAAGCAAAGATCGATATGTGAAAATCTCATAGGCATTGGATCAGTGATGGATAATTATGTCGGATGCGGTTCATCATGTAACAGTTATAACATAGGGTGACACAGAACTAGCTCCAATTCATCAATGTAATGTAGGCATGTATTCTGAATATAGTCATACGTGCTTATGGAAAAGAACTTGCATGACATCTTTTATCCTACCCTCCCGTGGCAGCGGGGTCCTATTGGAAACTAAGGGATATTAAGGCCTCCTTTTAATAGAGTACCAGACCAAAGCATTAACACATAGTGAATACATGAACTCCTCAAACTACGGTCATCACCGGGAGTGGTCCCGATTATTGTCACTTCGTGGTTGCCGGATCATAACACATAGTAGGTGACTATTGACTTGCAAGATAGGATCAAGATCTCACATATATTCTTGAAAACATAATAGGTTCAGATCTGAAATCATGGCACTCGGGCCCTAGTGACAAGCATTAAGCATAGCAAAGTCATAGCAACATCAATCTCAGAACATAGTGGATACTAGGGATCAAACCCTAGCAAAACTAACTCGATTACATGATAAATCTCATCCAAGCCATCACCGTCCAGCAAGCCTACGATGGAACTACTCATGCACGGCGGTGAGCATCATGAAATTGGTGATGGAGGATGGTTGATGATGACGATGGCGACGGACTCCAGATCAGCCCTCCCGAGAGAGTTTAGGGCTTGGCAGCGGCTCCGTATCGTAAAACGCGATGAATCCTTCTCACTGATTTTTTTTCTCCCCGAACATGAATATATGGAGTTGGAGTTGAGGTCGGTGGAGCTCCAGGGGGCCCACGAGGCAGGAGGAGCGCCCCAAGGGGGTGGGCGCGCCCCCCACCCTCGTGGACAGGGTGTGGGCCCCTGGTCTTGATTCTTCCGCCAGTATTTTTTATAAATTCCAAAAATAATCTCCGTGAAGTTTCAGGTCATTCCGAGAACTTTTATTTCTGCACAAAAATAACACCATGGCAATTCTGTTGAAAACAGCGTCAGTCCGAGTTAGTTCCATTCAAATTATGCAAGTTAGAGTCCAAAACAAGGGCAAAAGTGTTTGGAAAAGTTGATATGACGGAGATGTATCATCCAGCACCACTACAAGGTCTGGGGCAGCGATGAAAACAAACTGAACTCCCTGGTTGACCTCGCCTCGGGGCCATCATCGACCCCTACTACATGAGGATGAAGAATGAGAGGAAGAAGGACAAGAACGCCTGGCACAGTGTGTGGCATGAGAGACTGGATGAACAACATGTCAAGTACGCGGCCAAGGACGCATACACAAGCTACGAGATGTACAGGCGGATCGTTGACATGAGGAAGTGTCTTCTTCCTGCCCCAGATGAGGGATTAAGCCACAGAGCAGTGGTGGGAGCGTCACAAGAAGTAGATGACTAGACGATCGTTTCTCCTACTTTAGAATGCATGCGATTGTTTATTGAGGTGTGTGCGAATGATCTGTATAGTCACTTATGTAATTGGATGTTTATTTCAGTTTATATATATATACATGTTATTCTTTTGTTGACAGAGCAAATCACAAAGCTTATTAGCAGCAATCCTCTATGTTATTACAGGTCTCCGCACACATTTCTGATTACGGACCTGTTGCCGCATATCTCACACATCTTGTTCAGTTGAACCGTTTCCATTGTGTTGCCTAATAACACACAATTCATCCTAGTGAACCGTATGCTGTATATCGTAGACACCTTCATCTGGCTGCCCGTTTCTTTTGTTCCTCCTCATCGCAAACAGTTAATTGAACTGAACCGTATGCCCTGCATTGCACACGCAACTAAAATCTGAACCGTGTTTGATGCATCCGTCATCGCAAACGTTTTGCACCTTTTTTGATGGGTTTTTTACACCAGCGTTTGCGATTATGGCATCGCACATAGTTTCGTCGAAGGGTCTCTGATCGTAGTGTCGCGTTTGGACCATCCTGCAGTAGTGCATCACCAAAGTAAAACATACAACTCAAACCAATCTATATCATCAATCAACCCAAAGGACAAGGAAAACTACTCAAAACAACATAGGATGGCAACACATCATTGGATCATAATATGTGGCATAAAGCACCATCACTACGGGAAACAACTAATTTGCCGTCAGGAGGGATCTTTGCCGTCAACTTTTTGTCAGGCAGACGGCAATGAGTGGGGTTGCCGTCATCAGTAGACGACAAAGAAAAACTAACGGTAAAATAAACTTTGTTGTCTGCGGAAAAAGATACATAGAGCTCACTTTGCCGTCTGCAACAAAAATCACAGACGGCAAAGAATCTTTGCCGTTTGTATTTTTATTGGCAGACGGCAAAGATTCTTTGCCATCTGTATTTTTTTGTCAGACGGCAAAGTGAGCTCTTTGCCGTCTGTATTTATTTTCGCAGACGGCAAAGAAGAAACACATCACGCGGATCAATCACACGGATTGATGAGTTGGCAATATCTCAGACGCACGTCCCACGCCGTCGGTCGCATGCCTCCACCCACCCCACGATGCACGCACCCCACACATGCCCCCACACACGAGGCCACGGGCCTACCTGCCCCACCCACGACTCCCATCTCCTCTCCCATGCTCGCTCTTCTCTCCACCTCCCCGAGCAGTAGCACACCACCGGCCAGTGCCTTCCTCTCTCCTGCTCCCTCCTCCCTAGCTACGTCTCCCCTGAGCAGCCACAGGCCGCCGGGCTGAGCCCAGCGCCCGCCCGTCACCAAGCAGCTGCACACCGCGGCCAGCGCCCTCCCGCCGTCCGTCCATCGCCGCGCCCCAACACCCTCACGCCCGTCCGTCCGCCCCGAGCAGCGGCGCGCTGAGACCGGCGTCCGCCCGTCCCCAAGCAGCCGCGCGCCGCGGCCAGCGCCCTCCCGTCGTCCGTCCACCGCTGCGCCCAACACCCTCCCGCCCGTCCGTCCGCCACAGAGCAGCCGCGCGCTGAGCCCAGCGCCCGCCCGTCCCCAAGCAGCCGCACGCCGCGGCCAGCGCCCTCCCGCCGTCCGTCCACCGCCGCGCCCAACACCCTCCCGCCAGTCCGTCCGCCATCTTGCCAGCGCCACGTGAAGGTCCACCTCGCGAGCTCGTCTTCGCCCGCCGGCCATGCGCACCACAGCTTCTCCGGCCGGGCACCCGAGCCCGTCCACACTCCGAGCTCCGCCGCTAGAGCAGCCGGGCGCTCCGCCTCATGAGCTCCACTGGTCGAGCACCGCCCATCCCCGACCTCCCTCGCGTGCCTCGTCGTGGCGTCGGAGCGAGACAACTCCCGAGCGCGGCTAGGCCGGAGCGACACGGCTGAGCAGGGCCGGACGACAGCGCACCGAGCAGAGCGGTCCGGCGAGCGTTGGGGACGGGCGATGGCGCACCGAGAAGAGCAGTCCGGCAAGCGTTGGGGCCGGGCGGCGGGGCGAACAGGGCACTGCAGGGGAGAAGAAGGACTCGATTGATTTTTATTTTTACTTTTTAGGGTTTTTTGTGTCAATTTTCAGGACTATTCTGTAGCTTTAGTTTTTTTGGGGTCATGTTTGCATTTTGTACTAGACTATCATGGAATGAAAGCACTAAACTCGGCCGAGCCTTTGCCTGTTAAATGAAGAAGAAGAAACATAGGCAGTGCACTGCGTGTGTTTACCGCATCCCTCGGGTCAACGCTGTTGTGTTTTTTTTTAATTTGACCCATTTCTTCGCCGTCTGTGATATACGAGGCTGACGGCAAAGAAACGAATAGCTGACGATAAAGATGTAGTCTTGCTGATGGCAAAAGTACTTTTCTTTGCTGTCTATGATTTATAAGGCTGACGGCGAAGCAAATTTGGCTGACGGCAAAATCTTTGTCGTCTGTCAGATGAAAAGCCGACGGCAAAGTATTCTTTGCTGACTTATCTTTGCCGTCTGACTTTGTCGTCTGCTTCTTGACGGCAAAATCTTTGCCGTCTGGCTTTGCCGTCTGCTTCTTGACGGCAAAATCTTTGCCGTCTGAATTTAGGTCTTTGCCGTCTGGAATCCACAGACGGCAAATTACCTATTTCCTGTAGTGCATGTTCAAGTAGGGGATTACAGTGGGGTGCGGGAGAGTAGACCGTGTAAAAGAGAGGAGGATGGTGATGATGATGGTGATGTTGATGAAGACGATCACCGCGGTGATGATTCCCATGATGGCACTCCGATGCCACCAAGAGAGAGGGGGGAGTAGTTCTCCCCTTTGTGCTTCCTCCTCCATGGCCTCCCCCTTAGATGGGGCAAGGTTCTTCCTTTGGTCCTTGGCCTCCATGACGATGGTGACCCCTCCGGCTACCTCCTCCATGGCCTCCGGTGATGTTGGTCCTCTCCGACAGGGCGCCAGAGAGGGCCTAGATTGGTTTTTCGTGGCTACAGAGGCTTGCAGCGGCGGAAGTTCTGATCTCTCTTCTGTTCTGGGGTTTTTAGGATTTATAGGAGGGGTTGGCATCGGTTTCACGTCAAGGGGCCCCACAAGGCGATGACAAGGACGGAGGGCGGACCCTAGGGGGGGCCGCCCCCACCCTTGTGGTGGCCCCGGGACTCCTCTTCGGTATCTTTTCCTTCCAGTATTTTCTATATGTTCCAGAAAAATTCCCCATTAATTTTCAGCTCGTTCCGAGAACTTTTATTTCTGCACAAAAACAACACCATGGTAGTTCTGCTGAAAACAGCGTCAGTCCGGGTTAGTTCTAATCAAATCATACCAAAATCATATGGAATTGTTGTAAACATGGCATGAATACTTCATAAATTATAGATATGTCGGAGACGTATCAAGGTCTTTCATTGAAAAACTTTTATTCAAGTATCCCTTTACGCTATCCAGAAATTCTACATCATTTCGTATCAACAATATGTCATCCACATATAATATTAGAAATGCTACAAAGCTCCCACTCACTTTCTTTTAAATACAGGCTTCTCTGAAAGTCTGTATAAAACCATATGCTTTGATCACCTCATCAAAGCGTATATTCCAACTCCGAGATGCTTGCACCAGTCCATATATGGATCGTTGGAGCTTGCACACTTTGTTAGCACATTTAGGATCGACGAAACCTTCTGGTTGCATCCTATACAACTCTTCTTTAAGAAGTCAATTAAGGAATGCAGTTTTGATGTCCATTTGCCACATTTCATAATCATAAAATGCGGCAATTGCTAACATGATTCGGACAGACTTAACCATCGCTACGGGTGAGAAAGTCTCATCATAGTCAACTCCTTGAACTTTTCGAAAACCTTTCGCGACAAGTCAAGCTTTGTAGGTAGTAACATTACCATCAGCGTCAGTCTTCTTCTTGAAGATCCATTTATTCTCTATGCTGATCATCAGGCAAGTCAACCAAAGTCCACACTTTGTTCTCATACATGGATCCTATCTCAGATTTCATGGCCTCAAGCCATTTATCGGAATCTTGGCTCATCATAGCTTCTTCATAGTTCATAGGTACGTCATGCTCTAGTAACATGACTTCCAAAACAGGATTACCGTACCACTCTGGTGCGGAATGTGCTCTGGTTGACCCACGAGGTTCGGTAGTAACTTGATCCGAAGTTTCATGATCAACATCATTAGCTTCCTCTCTAGTTGGTGTTCACGAGAATGGTTTTCTATGATGAGCTACTTTCCAATTCGAGAGAAGGTACAATTACCTCATAAAGTTCTACTTTCCTCCCACTCACTTCTTTCGATAGAAACTCCTTCTCTAGAAAGTTTCCATTCTTGGCAACAAATATCTCGCCTTCGGATCTGTGGTAGAAGGTGTACCCAATTGTTTCCTTAGGGTATCCTATGAAGACGCACTTCTCCGACTTAGGTTCGAGCTTATCAGGTTGAAGCCTTTTGACATAAGTGTCGCAACCCCAAACTTTAAGAAACAACAGCTTAGGTTTCTTGCCAAACCACAGTTCATACAGTGTCGTCTCAACGGATTTAGATGGTGCCCTATTTAATGTGAATGCAGCTGTCTCTAATGCATAACCGCAAAACGATAGTGGTAAATTGGTAAGAGACATCATAGATCGCACCATATCTAATAAAGTACGGTTACGACGTTCGGACATACCATTACGCTGTGGTGTTCCAGATGGCGTGAGTTGTGAAACTATTCCACATTGTTTTTAATGACGGCCAAACTCGTAACTCAAATATCCGCCTCCGCGATCAGATCGTAGAAACTTTATTTTCTTGTTACGATGATTCTCCACTTCACTTTGAAATTCTTTGAACTTTTCAAATGTTTCAAACTTGTGTTTCATCAAGTAGATATACCCATATCTTCTCAAATCATCTGTGAAAGTCAAAAAATAACGATACCCACCGCGAGCTTCGACACTCATCGGACTGCATACATCGGTATGTATTATTTCCAATAAGTCATTAGCTCGCTCCATTGTTCCGGAGAACAGAGTTTTAGTCATCTTTCCCATGAGGCATGGTTTTCAAGTATCAAATGATTCATAATCAAGTGATTCCAAAATCCCATCTGCATGGAGTTTCTTCATGCGGTTTACACCAATATGACCTAAACGGCTGATGTCTACTATGCAACTTTATTCTTGTAGACACGTGTTGGGCCTCCAGCGCAGAGTTTTGTAGGATAATAGCAATTTTCCCTCAAGTGGATGACCTAAGGTTTATCAATCCATGAGAGGTGTAGGATGAAGATGTTCTCTCTCAAACGACCCTGCAACCAAATACAAGAAATCTCTTGTGTCCCCAACACAGCCAATACAATGGCAAATTGTATAGGTGCACTAGTTCGGCGAAGAGATGGTGATAAAATTGTAATATGGATGGTAGAAATATATTTTTATAATCTGAATAAATAAAAACAGCAAGGTAGCAAATAGTAAACGGGCACAAAAACGGTATTGCAATGCTTAAAAATGAGGCCTAGGGTCCATACTTTCGCTAGTCCAATCTCTTAACAATGCTAATATAATTGGACCATATAACCGTCCCTCAACATGCAACGAAGGATCACTCCAAAGTTCCTATCTAGCGGAGAACATAAGACGGAATTGTTTGTAGGGTAGGAAACCACCTCAAAACTATTCTTTCCGATCAATCTATCCTAGAGTTAGTACTAAAATAACACGAAGCTATTCTTTTCGATCGATCTAACCAAGAGTTCGTACTAAAATAACACCAAAGCAAATTCAGATTCATAATATTCAATCCATCACAAAGAACTTCAAAGAGTGCCCCAAGATTTCTACCGGAGAAACAAAGACAAGAACGTGCATCAACCCCTATGCATAGATTACCCTAATGTCACATCGGGAATCCGCGAGTTGAGTGCCAAAACATATATCAAGTATATCAATACGACACCCCATTGTCACCACGAGTATTCAATTGCAAGACATATATCAAGTGTTCTCAAATCCATAAAAATATTCAATCCGATAACAACAAAATCTCAAAGGAAAACTCAATTCATCACAACAAGATAGAGAGGGGAAAACACCATATGATCCGACTATATTAACAAAGCCCACAATACATCAAGATCGTGACATCTCAAGAACACGAGAGAGAGATTAAACACATAGCTACTGGTACATGCTACCTCTTGAGCACTGCGTTTGTTTTCCCTTGAAGAGGAAAGGGTGATGCAGCAAAGTAGCGTAAGTATTTCCCTCAGTTTTTGAGAACCGAGGTATCAATCCAGTAGGAGGCCACACGCAAGTCCCTCGTACCTACACAAACAAATAAGAACCTTGCAACCAATGCGATAAATGGGTTGTCAATCCCTTCACGGCCACTTGCAAAAGTAAGATCTGATAGAGATAATAAGATAAATATTTTTGGTATTTTTATTTTATAGATTGGAAAGTAAAGATTGCAAAATATAATAGATCGGAAACTTATATGATGGAAAATAGACCCGGGGGCCAAAGGTTTCACTAGTGGCTTCTCTCAACATAGCATAAGTATTACGGTGGGTGAACAAATTACTGTCAAGCAATTGATAGAAAAGCGCATAGTTATGAGAATATCTAGGCATGATCATGTATATAGGCATCACATCCGCGACAAGTAGACCAAAACGATTCTGCATCTACTACTATTACTCCACACATCGACCGCTATCCAGCATGCATCTAGAGTATTAAGTTCATAAAAATAGAGTAACGCATTAGGCAAGATGACATGATGTAGAGGGATAAACTCAAGCAATATGATATAAACCCCATATTTTTATCATCGATGGCAACAATACAATACGTGCCTTGCTGCCCCTGTTGTCACTGGGAAAGGACACCACAAGATTGAACCCAAAGCTAAGCACTTCTCCCATTGCAAGAAAGATAAATCTAGTAGGCCAAACTAAACCGATAATTCGAAGAGACTTGCAAAGATATCAAATCATGCATATAAGAATTCAGAGAAGAATCAAATATTGTTCATAGATAATCTTAATCATAAGCCCACAATTCATCAGATCTTGACAAACACACCGCAAAAAGAGTTACATCGAATAGATATCCAAGAGAATCGAGGAGAACTTTGTATTGAGATCCAAAGAGAGAGAAGAAGCCATCTAGCTAATAACTATGGACCCGAAGGTCTGAGGTAAACTACTCACACATCATTGGAGAGGCTATGGTGTTGATGTAGAAGCCCTCCATGATCGAATCCCCCTCCGACAGGCACCGGAAAAGGCCCCAAGATGGGATCGCATGGGTACAGAAGGTTGCGGCAGTGGTAAAGTGGTTTCGTGGCTCTCCTGGATGTTTTTAGGGTATGAGAGTATATATAGGTGAAAGAAGTAGGTCGGTTGAGCCACGAGGGGCCCACGAGGGTGGGGCGCGTGCCTACCCACCTGGGCGCGCCCTCCTACCTCGTGGCCGTCTCGTTGCTTCCTTGACGTCCACTCCAAGTCTCCTGGATTGCGTTTGTTCCAAAAAAGATCCTCGCGAAGGTTTCATTCCGTTTGGATTCCGTTTGATATTCCTTTTCTGCGAAACACTGAAATAGGCAAAAAATAGCAACTGGCACTGGGCCTCTGATTAATAGGTTAGTCCCAAAAATAATAAATTAGCATATTAAAGCCCATTAAACATCCAAAACAGATAATATAATAGCATGGAATAATCAAAAAATGTAGATACGTTGAAGACGTATGAGTACAAACTCTCAGCGTCGAGGGTGGACTACTCCCTCCTCATCGTGGTGGCCGTCGGGATGGTGAAGATGGCCACTGGAAATGATTCCCCCTCCGGCAGGGTGTCGGAACGGGGTCTAGATTGGTTTTTGGTGGCTAGAGAGGCCTGCGGCGGCGGAACTTCTGATGTAGGTTAACCCCGAGGGTTTTTGGAATTTTTGGGAATTTATAGGGTAAAGAGGGGGTGCGGGAGGCCACGGATGTGGGAACAACCCACCTAGGCGCGCCTGGGCCCCCAGGCGCACCCTGGTGGGTTGTGCCCCCCTCGGGGAACACCAAGGTGCTGCTCTGTCCCATCCTGGGTGTTCTGGCCCATAAAAAATCTCCAAAAAGTTTCGCGGTGTTTGGACTCCGTTTGATATTGATTTCCTGTGATGTAAAAAACAAGCAAAAAATAGCAACTGGCACTGGGCACTGGGTCAATAGGTTAGTCCCAAAAAATGATATAAAGTTGCTATAAAATGATTGTAAAACATCCAAGAATGATAATAACAACATGAATACTTCATAAATTATAGATACGTTGGAGACGTATCAACGGCAGTGCCACATATATGTTGCGCTATCATTATCAACTTTGCATCTTTTGGCATCAATATTATGAATATGTGTATCATCACAATCGAGATTCAACAAAAATAGACCACTCTTCAAGGGTGCATGACCATAAAAGATATTACTCATATAAATAAAACAACCATTATTCTCTGATTTAAATGAATAACCGTCTCGCACTAAACAAGATCCAGATATAATGTTCATGCTCAATGCTGGCACCAAATAACAATTACTCAGGTATAAAACTAATCCCGAAGGTAGATTTAGAGGTAGCGTGCCAACGGCGATCACATCGACCTTGGAACCATTCCCGACGTGCATCATCGCCTCGTCCTTAGCCAATCTTCGTTTAATCCGTAGCCCCTGTTTTGAGTTACAAATATGAGCAACCAAACCAGTATCAAATACCCAGGCGCTACTAAGAGCATTAGTAAGGTACACATCAATAATATGTATATCAAATATACCTTTGTTCACTTTGCCATCCTTCTTATCTGCCAAATACTTGGGACAGTTCTACTTCCAGTGGCCAGTCCCTTTGCCATCCTTCTTATCTACCAAATACTTGGGGCACTCAGTTTCAGGCTTGGGTCCAGCTTTGGGCTTCTTCCCGGGAGTGGCAACTTGCTTGCCATTCTTCTTGAAGTTCCCCTTCTTTCCCTTGCCCTTTTCCTTGAAACTAGCGGTCTTGTTAATCATCAACACTTGATGCTCCTTATTGATTTCTACCTCCGCAGCTTTGAGCATTGCAAAGAGCTCGGGAATTGTCTTTTCCATCCCTTGCATATTATAGTTCATCACGAAGCCTTTGTAGCTTGGTGCAATGATTCGAGAACTCTGTCAATAACACTATCATCTGGAAGATTAACTCCCAGCTGAGTCAAGTGATTATGATACCCATACATTTTGAGTATGTGTTCACTGACGGAACTATTCTCCTCCATCTTGCAGCTATAGAACTTGTTGGAGACTTCATATCTCTCAACTTGGGCATTTGCTTGAAATATTAACTTCAACTCCTAGGACATCTCATATGGTCCATGACGTTCAAAATGTATTTGAAGTCCCGATTCTAGGCCGTAAAGCATGGCACACTGAACTATCGAGTAGTCATAAGATCGAGCTTCCCAGACGTTCATAACATCAGCATCCGCTCCTGTAGCAGGCCTTTCACCTAGCGGTGCATCAAGGACATAATTCTTCTATGCGGCAATGATGATAATCCTCAAGTTACGAACCCAGTCCGTGTAGTTGCTACCATCATCTTTCAACTTAGCTTTCTCTAGGAACGCAATAAAATTCAAGGGAATAGTAGCACGGGCCATTGATCTACAACATAGATATGCAAAAACTATCAGCACTAAGTTCATGATAAATTAAGTTCAATTAATCAAATTACTTAAGAACTCCCACTTAGATTGACATCCCTCAAGTCATCTAAATGACACGTGATCCAAATCAACTAAACCATGTCCGATCATCACGTGAGATGGAGTAGTCATCAATGGTGAACATCTCTATGTTGATAATATCTACTATATGATTCACGTTCGACCTTTCGGTCTCCAGTGTTCCGAGGCCATGTCTGTACATGCCAGGCTCGTCAAGTTTAACCTGAGTATTCCGCATGTGCAAAACTGTCTTGCACCCATTGTATGTGAACGTAGAGCCTATCACGCCCGATCATCACGTGGTGTCTCAACACGACGAACTTTCGCAACAGTGCATACTCAGGGAGAACACTTATACCTTGAAATTTTAGTTAAGGGATCATCTTATAATGTTACCGCCGTACTAAGCAAAATAAGATGCATAAAAGATAAACATCACAAGCATTCAAAATATGTGACATGATATGGCCATTATCATCTTGTTCTTTTGATCTCCATCTCCAAAGTATCGTCATGATCTCCATCGTCACCGGCTCGACACATTGATCTCCATCATTCCGTCGTGGTCGTCTCGCCAACTATTGCTTCTACAACTATCGCTAACACATAGTGATAAAGTAAAGCAATTACATGGCATTTGCATTTCATAAAATAAAGAGACAACCATAAGGCTCCTGCCGGTTGCCGATAACTTTTACAAAACATGATCATCTCATACAATAACGTATATCACATAATGTATTGACCATATCACATCACATCATGCCCTGTAAAAACAAGTTAGACGTCCTCTACTTTGTTGTTGCAAGTTTTACATGGCTGCTACGGGCTTCTAGCAAGAACCATTCTTACCTACGCATCAAAACCACAACGGTGATTTATCAAGTTTCTTGTTTTAACTTCAATAAGGACCGGCCGCAGTCAAATTTGATTCAACTAAAGTAGGAGAAACAGACACCCGCCAGCCACCTTTATAAAAAACTAGTAGCATGTCTGTCGGTGGAACCGGTCTCATGAATGTGGTCATGTAAGGTTGGTCCGGGCCGCTTCATCCAACAATACTGCTGAATCAAAATAAGACATTGGTGGTAAGCAGTATGATCTCCGCGAACAACTCTTTGTGTTCTACTCATGCATGTCATCTACGCATAGACCTGGCTCGGATGCCACTGTTGGGGAACGTAGCATGCAATTTCAAAAAAAATCCTATGCTCACTGTTGGGGATATAACTATTTGGGTAAGCCGCCCGGGAGGGGCCGGGTTACGCAAAGAGGACTCATCAAAAAGAAGCCCAAGACCAAGCATGAAGATGGCGGTTCAATAAATGGTCTAAGGCCCATAGGCGGCTTAAGGCCCATAGTGGTAAACCGCCATGATGGCATGACTTGTAACATTAGGTAGAATTAACTAGTCACCGAGCCGGACACTGTCTATGAGCCGGCCGGGACTCTATAGACCACAGGGCGTCAACCCGTGTATATAAGGGGACGACCCGCCGGCGGCTTAGGGCAGGAAACAACTCATTGAGAGCCGGGCATAGCGTATCTCGCTCCCTGGTCATCGAAACCTCAGCAATACCAACCCAACTAAACGTAGGCCTTACCTTCACCGTAAGGGGCTGAACTAGTATAACTCTCTCGTGTCCTTTGTCCCGATTAACCCCTATTAAGCTTCCTAGTTGCGATGGCCCTACGACTAAGTCCTTTTACGAGGACATCTGCCATGACAATTCCACAACAGTTGGCGCCCACCATGGGGCCAGCGCATGGTGGATTTGAGTTCTTGAAGGGCAACTTCGAAGGGCTCAAGGGATAGCTGTGGGCCGGATGACCAAGAGTCGTCGCGGCAAGATCTACATCGACAACGAAGGCTGGGGCCCCGATGCCGGCTCAATTCAGTACGGGTACCGGGTCCCCTTCGGCGGAATCCACGTCTTCATCGGCCGGATCGGTGAGCCGGGCCCTGAGCCGGACAACTGCACCGACCTCGTCAAGACGGCTCAGCGTGCGAAACCTGCCCGGTCTCAACCCGTCGTGAAGCGTGCCTTCGTGGATTGCATCCACGGAGGGGAACTTTCTGAAGGATCTGTAGATGGTGGTGAGACGGCCATCCTCTCCGATGGTGATTCGTCCTCCGGTTCAACAGATTCACTGTATTTATTGCAAGACGGAGGGCTTGGGGGCTGTTCCGACGGCAGCAGTATTCTGGACCCCTCTGACCCGCCAAGCTGGGTAGGAGTTTTCATGGCTGGTACTCAACCTGGTCAAAACTCTACAGCCGCGGCAGCAATAACGTCCGAGTCAGGAGCGGCCGGGGTAGGAGACCCGGTGCGCCCGCCGGCTCAGGTGCTGATGGATCTCACGGATAAGTTGACGGCCCTGTTAACCGCCACGGTTCTTCCTGCGAATAAGGATGAGCACGATGCAGAGGTGGCACGGGTGCGTGAGGAGATGGCCCGGGCCAAGGAGGCCTTGGCAACTGAGGACACCCGGTTGGCTGCAGAGTGGGTGGCTTTGGATGCACAGGCCCGACAGCTCCAGTCGGAGGCTTTTCAGCTTACGATGAACCTGAACGCATCTAACGAGGTGATGAGGAGGAGACATCAGAAAACTCAATCCCGTTTACCGCCGATCTACGATCCTCGAAACCTCAACTTCACCACACCCGGAGCAGGACCAAGTAACCCGCGAGAGGCAAATCAATTCATAACACCCGGAACGAGGGCAACGGGTCAGCCTCGGGTGATGGCAACTCCCCATGTGAATATGGGCCCACCCTGCTATGTGCCGACACCACCGGGTCACTTTTCTAACCCCATGGAGAATCTGATTGCAGCATCAGCACGTTTGGCGGCTCTCCCAGTGGATGGTGATGATCCAACCGCAGTGGAGACGCGACGGATCAGAGAACTGGTCCAGACGGCCCTGGCTCAGCAAGAAGCTTATTCCTATAGTCGGGACAGGATTCATTCAACTCCTCGTCCAAGCCGGAGTCCGAGTTACAGCAGGCGCATGGAATCCGAAGCTTTATCAAGCAATGCCCAGCGCCATAACCAACCCGGCGGTTGTAACCCGATGCAGGACTGGCTATGTCAGGAGGACCAACGGGCGGCTCAATTGGTGGAACAGCAAGTGACTCATCAGGCCTTCCCGGATTATCCAATGACTCCTGTTGAGGCAGGGGTAGCCACCAGAACCGGCGATGTTCCTTGTCTGGTGCCGGCTTTGCGTAATGTACGTCTGCCTAAGGATTTCAAGGGACCCCGAAAAGTGCCAAATTATACGGCCGACTTACAGCCCGGGGCCTGGATTGAGAGCTATGAGATGGCTATGGAGCTACTGGAGGTCAATGATGCAGCTATGGCTAAGTATTTTACCATGATGTTGGATGGAACGGCCCGGTCTTGGTTAAAGGGTCTGCCGCCTAATTCCATCGGCTCATGGGCAGAGCTGAAAGCCCGGTTCATTCAGAACTTCAAGGACACCTGCAAGCAGTCCATGTCAATTGTGGATTTAACTAACTGTAAGTAGGAGGAAGGTGAATCTACAACTCATTGGGTGCGCCGGGTCAAGGAGATAATACATTCATCTGACAAGATGGACGCCGGATCAGCAGTCCTCATGTTGGAGAAGAATTGTCGATTTGAGCCTCTAAGACAGAAACTGGGGTGCCTTAAGCGTGATTGCAATGACATGGGTATGCTGATGGCGGCTTTAGTCAAATACACTGATTCTGATAGTACCAAGGATCCCACGTCTGATGAGGAAAAGACAGCGAAGGGAAAGAAGAACGGCAATGGAAAGGGTCGGCAGCATAACCCGATCAATCAAGGAGGCAATAAGCATACGGCTGAGGGTAACCCGGAATTTGTGGCCAATGCCAATGCACAAGGTAACAATTAGAGACGTAAGGGAAAACCGCCCCCGCGATCTGGCGGATCAGGTCCGTCTCTTGAGCAGCTACTCAATGAGCCCTGTCCGAAACATGGCACCCGGGAGAGGCCGGTGACTCATTTATGGAAGGATTGCGCGATCATGAAGGCTTTCAAAAATTCCAACATGTTCGATGGATCAGGTGGCGGCTCAGGGACTGGCGGTTTCCATGGCCCGGGTGGCGGTTCAAATTCCAGTTTTCAGGGAAATCAAGGTGGATATAATCAGCAGCAGTCTGGTCAAGGAGGTCAGCAGCAGCAGCAGCAGTCGGGTTATCAGAGTCATCCAAAGCAGCTGAATAGTGGACAGTATCACGTGTTCACTACTAGCTTATGCAAACGTGACCAGAAGATTCATAAAAGGGCCGTGAATTCTGTTGAGCCGGCGATTCCCCGTTATTTGAGATGGTCAGAGCAGCCTATTGTGTGGAGTCGAGAAGATCATCCTCCCCGGGTTGATAACCCGGGTCAGTTAGCGTTGGTGGTGGCACCTCAGGTCGGTGGATATAAGTTCACTAAGGTTCTCATGGATGGAGGTAGCAGCATCAACATCCTCTATTATGAGACCTTTCGCCGTATGGGTTTGACTGATAAAAATTTAAAGACGTCCAACATGGTTTTCCATGGAGTGGTGCCTGGCAAGTCGGCATACCCCGTGGGCAAGATTGAGCTAGAGGTAGCTTTTGGAGATGAATATGATTCTAGGGTCGAGAAATTAACCTTTGAGGTGGTCAAGATCAGAAGCCCATATCATGCTCTGTTTGGACGGCCGGCTTATGCCAAGTTCATGGTGCGGCCGTGTTATGTTTATTTACAGCTCAAGATGCCGGGTCACAAGGGCACCATCACTGTGCATGGGAGTCGAAATGTGGCCCTGGAATGCGAAGAAGGCGACGCGGCTTATGCTGAGTCTGTCTGTGCCGCAGAGGAGCTGAAATTTTATCAAGATAATGTTGACCTGGCGGATATGACCTCTCTAAAAAAGCCAACCACAAAGCATGACCCGGTGATGAATTTTAAATCGGCTGCTGAAACTAAGCTTGTTGATTTCATAACAGGCAACTCATCTCAGCAGTTCAGCATTAGTACCAATTTGGATCCTGAATAGGAAAGCACGCTCATCGAGTTCATCCATGAGAACCGGGACATCTTTGCATGGAAGCCTTCTGACATGCCGGGTGTACCGAGAGAACTCGCTGAGCACACTCTTAATATTGATCCAAAGTTTAAGCCAGTCAGGCAGTTCCTTCGGCGAATTAACGAAGAGAGACGAAAAGCTATTGGAGAGGAGGTCGCCTGGCTCTTGGCGGCTGGGTTCATTGTTGAAGTTTTTCACCCGGAGTGGTTAGCTAACCCGGTGCTCATGCTCAAGAAGAACGGCACCTGGTGGATGTGTGTGGACTATACGGACTTAAATAAAGACTGTCCGGCTGATCCCTTTGCGCTCCCCCGTATTGATCAGATCATTGATGCTACGGCGGGTTGTGAGCGTTTGAGCTTTTTGGATGCTTACTCTGGCTATCATCAGATCAAGATGGCAGTTAAGGACCAGGATAAGATGGCTTTCATCACTCCGTTTGGAGCCTTCTGCTATGTATCTATATATGCCATTTGGGCTTAAGAGTGCCCAGGTGACTTATCAGCGGTGTGTACAGAACTGTCTCCACGATCAAATCGGGCGCAACGTTCATGCTTATGTTGATGACATCATGGTGAAGTCCAGGGAGAAGGAAACCTTGATATCTGATTTGAAGGAGACCTTTGATAATCTCCGGGTTTATAAGATGATGCTTAACCCGGCCAAGTGTGTATTTGGTGTGCCTGCAGGCAAGCTTTTCGGTTTTCTGATCTCAAACAAGGGCATTGAAGCTAACACGGAGAAGATCAAGGCGATTACCTCTTTGGCTAAACCAGCATGCATCAACGATGTTCAGCGATTGGCGGGTCGTGTTGCAGCTTTAAGCCGGTTCATGAGCCGGTTAGGTGAGAAGGCCCTACCGCTGTATCAGATGATGAAGAAAACAGACACTTTTGTCTGGAGTGATGCTGCTAATACTGCCTTTGAAGATTTAAAGAGACAGTTATCTGAGCCGCCGGTCCTTGCGGCTCCCATTGATAGAGAGCCATTGTTGTTATATGTGGCTGCGAATTCACGAGCTGTGAGTGTTGCAATCGTGGTGGAGCGCAAGGAGGCTGGTAAGGAGCATCCGGCTCAGAGGCCGGTTTACTACATTAGTGAGGTACTCATTGAGTCTAAGCAAAGGTATCCACATTGGCAGAAGCTTGTTTATGGGGTGTTCATGGCAAGCCGGAAGCTGAAGCAATACTTCTAAGGTCACCCGATCACCGTGGTGAGTTCTGCCCCCTTGGGAGACATCATCCAGAATAGAGAGGCCATAGGACGAGTCGCCAAGTGGGCCATTGAGCTTGGGCCTCATGGTTTGAAGTACATGCCACGTACTGCTATTAAGTCTCAAGCCCTGGTGGACTTTATCAATGATTGGACAGAATTGCAGACACCTGAGGAGAAGCCGGATAACACGTATTGGACTATTCACTTTGATGGGTCCAGGCAGCTGGAAGGCTCAGGGGCTGGAGTCGTTTTGACTTCCCCTCAAGGTGACAAATTTTGTTATGTGCTCCGGCTCATGTTTCCTTGTACTAATAATGCCGCTGAATATGAGGCCTTACTCCACGGTCTCCGGATGGCCAAAGAGATGAGTTTGAGCCGGGTACGGTGCTTGGGTGATTCAGATCTCGTAGCTCAACAGGTGTCAAGCAAGTGGGACTCCAAGGATCCCCTTATGGCGGCTTACCATCGTGAAGTTGATGCTGTGGCCGGGCACTTCAATGGTTATCAAGTGGAGCACATTGATCGGAGGAAGAATGAGGCGGCTAATGCTTTAAGCCGGCTGGGATCTCAGCGTAAGCCGGTGCCTCCTAACACCTTTCTTGGTGTGTTGCATAATCCTTCTGTCAAGTTACCCACAGAAGAAGACTTAGTGATGCCAGACCCGGAGGCACAGTTGGTAACGGCTCTTCACGTCATTCCGAATTGGACAGTGCCATATTTGGCCTACATGACCCGGGGAGAGTTGCCTGAGGATGAGACCTTGGCGAGACAAATTATCCGACGGTCCAAATCCATGACGATTGTTCATGGTGAGTTACATCATCGCAGCGTCACTGGGGCGTTTCAACGTTGTGCGTCGCCTGCGGAGGGTCAGGAGATATTTCGTGAGATCAATGAAAGGGGATTGCGGCCATCACGCCGGCTCAAAATCTCTCGTGGCCAAAGCTTTCCGTCATGGTTTCTATTGGCTGACGGCTCATGCTGATGCAGAGGATCTGGTCAGTAAATGTGACGGTTTTCAGAAATTTTCACGACGAGCTCATGTGCCGGCTCAAGAATTGAGGATGATTCTAGTTACTTGGTCGTTCGCAGTCAGGGGGCTTGATATGGTCGGGCCTTTCAAAAGGTCTAAGGATAAAAAGACACACCTCCTGGTGGCAGTGGACAAGTTTACAAAGTGGGTTGTGTTGGGTTTCGTAGAAATTTCAAAAAATTTCCTACGCGCACACAGGATCATGTGATGCATAGCAACGAGAGGAGAGTGTTGTCTACGTACCCAACGCAGACCGACTGCGGAAGCGATGACACGACGTAGAGGAAGTAGTCGTACGTCTTCACGATCCAACCGATCAAGCACCGAAACTACGGCACCTCCGAGTTCGAGCACACGTTCAGCTCGATGACGATCCCCGGACTCCGATCCAGCAAAGTGTCGGGGATGAGTTCCGTCAGCACGACGGCGTGGTGACGATCTTGATGAACTACAGCAGCAGGGCTTCGCCTAAACTCCGCTACAGTATTATCGAGGAATATGGTGGCAGGGGGCACCGCACACGGCTAAGGAATCGATCACGTGGATCAACTTGTGTCAACTTGTGTGTTTAGAGGTGCCCCTGCCTCCGTATATAAAGGAGCCAAGGGGGGAGGGTGCGCCGGCCAAGAGGGAGAGGCGCAGGAGGAGTCCTACTCCTACCGGGAGTAGGACTCCCCCCCAATCCTATTCCAACTAGGATTCCCAAGGGGGAAAGAGGGAGAGGGGTGGCCGGCCACCTCTCCTAGTCCTAATAGGACTAGGGGAAGGGGGGAGGCGCGCAGCCCCCTTGGGCTGCCCCTTTCTCCTTTCCACTAAGGCCCATGATGGCCCATATGGCTCCCGGGGGGTTCCGGTAACCTCCCGGTAACCCGGTAAAATCCCGATTTCACCCGGAACACTTCCGATGTCCAAACATAGACTTCCAATATATCAATCTTTATGTCTCGACCATTTCGAGACTCCTCGTCATGTCCGTGATCACATCCGGGACTCCGAACAACCTTCGGTACATCAAAATGCATAAACTCATAATATAACTGTCATCGTAACCTTAAGCGTGCGGACCCTACGGGTTCGAGAACAATGTAGACATGACCGAGACACGTCTCCGGTCAATAACCAATAGCGGGACCTGGATGCCCATATTGGCTCCTACATATTCTACGAAGATCTTTATCGGTCAGACCGCATAACAACATACGTTGTTCCCTTTGTCATCGGTATGTTACTTGCCCGAGATTCGATCGTCGGTATCCAATACCTAGTTCAATCTCGTTACCGGCAAGTCTCTTTACTCGTTCCGTAATACATCATCTCACAACTAACATATTAGTTGCAGTGCTTGCAAGGCTTATGTGATGTGCATTACCGAGAGGGCCCAGAGATACCTCTCCGACAATCGGAGTGACAAATCCTAATCTCGAAATACGCCAACCCAACATCTACCTTTGGAGACACCTGTAATGCTCCTTTATAATCACCCAGTTACGTTGTGACGTTTGGTAGCACCCAAAGTGTTCCTCCGGCAAACGGGAGTTGCATAATCTCATAGTCATAGGAACATGTATAAGTCATGAAGAAAGCAATAGCAACATACTAAACGATCAGGTGCTAAGCTAATGGAATGGGTCATGTCAATCAGATCATTCAACTAATGATGTGACCTCGTTAATCAAATAACAACTCATTGTTCATGGTCAGGAAACATAACCATCTTTGATTAACGAGCTAGTCAAGTAGAGGCATACTAGTGACACTCTGTTTGTCTATGTATTCACACATGTATTATGTTTCCGGTTAATACAATTCTAGCATGAATAATAAACATTTATCATGATATAAGGAAATAAATAATAACTTTATTATTGCCTCTAGGGCATATTTCCTTCAGTCTCCCACTTGCACTAGAGTCAATAATCTAGTTCACATCGCCATGTGATTTAACAGCAATAGTTCACATCACCATGTGATTAACACCCATAGTTCACATCGCTATGTGACCAACACCCAAAGGGTTTACTAGATTCAGTAATCTAGTTCACATCGCTATGTGATTAACACCCAAGGAGTACTAAGGTGTGATCATGTTTTGCTTGTGAGAGAATCTTAGTCAACGGGTATGTCATATACAGATCCGTAAGTATTTTGCGAATTCTATGTCTACAATGCTCTGCACGGAGCTACTCTAGCTAATTGCTCCCACTTTCAATATGTATCTAGATCAAGACTTAGAGTCATCTAGATTAGTGTCAAACTTGCATCGGCGTAACCTTTTACGACGAACCTTTTTCCATAATCGAGAAACATATCCTTATTCCACTAAGGACAATTTTGACCGCTCTCCAGTGATCTACTCCTAGATCACTATTGTACTCCCTTGCCAAACTCAGTGGTATGGCATACAATAGATCTGGTATACAGCATGGCATACTTTATAGAACCTATGACTGAGGCATAGGGAATGACTTTCATTCTCTTTCTATTTTCTGCCGTGGTCGGGCTTTGAGTCTTACTCAACTTAACACCTTGCAACACAGGCAAGAACTCCTTCTTTGACTGTTCCATTTTGAACTATTTCAAAAATTTATCAAGGTATGTATTCATTGAAAAAATCTTATCAAGCGTCTTCATCTATCTATATAGATCTTGATGCTCAATGTGTAAGCAGCTTCACCAAGGTCTTTCTTTGAAAAACTTTTATTCAAGTATCCTTTCATGCTTTGCAGAATAATTCTACATTATTTCCGATCAACAATATGTCATTCACATATACTTATCAGAAATGTTGTAGTGCTCCCACTCACTTTCTTGTAAATACAGGCTTCACTGTAAGTCTGTACAATAACTATATGCTTTGATCAACTTATCAAAGCGTATATTCCAACTCCGAGATTCTTGCACCAGTCCATAAATGGATCGCTGGAGCTTGCACACTTTGTTAGCTCCCTTTGGATCGACAAAACCTTCCGGTTGCATCATATACAACTCTTCTTCCAGAAATCCATTCAGGAATGCAGTTTTGACATCCATCTGCCAAATTTCATAATCATAAAATGCGGCAATTGCTAACATGATTCGGACAGACTTTTAAGCATCGATACGAGTAAGAAAATCTCATTGTATTCAACACCTTGAACTTTGTCAAAAACCTTTTTCGACAAGTCTAGCTTTGTAGATAGTAACACTACTATCAACGTCCGTCTTCCTCTTGAAGATCCATTTATTCTTAATGACTCACCGATCATCGGGCAAGTCAATCAAAGTCTACACTTTGTTCTCATACATGGATCATATCTCAGATTTCATGGCCTCAAGCCATTTCGTGGAATCTGGGCTCATCATTGCTTCCTCATAGTTCGTAGGTTCATCATGGTCTAGTAACATGACTTCCAGAACATGATTACCGTACCACTCTGGTGCGGATCTTACTCTGGAAGACCTACGAGGTTTGGTAGTAACTTGATCTGAAGTTTGATGATCATCATCATTAACTTCCTCACTTATTGGTGTAGGAATCACTGGAACTGATTTCTGTGATGAACTACTTTCCAATAAGGGAGAAGGTATAATTACCTCATCAAGTTCTACTCTCCTCCCACTCACTTCTTTCGAGAGAAACTCCTTCTCTGGAAAGGATCCATTTTAGCAACGAATGTCTTGCCTTCGGATCTGTGATAGAAGGTGTACCCAACAATTTCCTTTGGGTATTCTATGAAGACGCACTTCTCCGATTTGGGTTCGAGCTTATCAGGATGAAACTTTTTCACATAAGCATCGCAGCCCCAAACTTTAAGAAACAACAGCTTAGGTTTACTGCTAAACCATAGTTCATACAGTGTCGTCTCAACGGATTTAGATGGTGCCCTATTTTAAAACGTGAATGCAGCTGTCTCTAATGCATAACCCCAAAACGATAGTGGTAAAGAGATATCATAGATCGCACCATATCAAATAAAGTGCGGTTACGACGTTCGGACACACCATAACGATGTGGTGTTCCAGGTGGCGTGAGCTGTGAAACTATTCCACATTGTTTTAATTGAAGACCAAACTCGTAACTCAAATATTTGTCTCCGCGATCAGATCGCAGAAACTTTATTTTCTTGTTACGATGATTTTTCCACTTCACTCTGAAATTCTTTGAACCTTTCAACTATTTCAGACTTATGTTTCATCAAGTAGATATACCCATATCTGCTCAAATCATCTTGTGAAGGTCAGAAAACAACGATGCTTGCCACGAGCAACAGCACTCATTGGATCGCATACATCGGTATGTATTATTTCCAACAAGTCAGTAACTCGTTCCATTGTTCCGAAGAACGGAGTTTTAGTCATCTTGCCCAAAAGGCACGGTTCGCAAGCATCAAATGATTCATAACCAAGTGATTCCGAAAATCCATCTTTATGGAGTTTCTTCATGCGCTTTACACCGATATGACCCAAACGGCAGTGCCACAAATAAGTTGCACTATCATTATTAACTTTGCATCTTTTGGCATCAATATTATGAATATGTGTATCACTACGATCGAGATCCAATGAACCATTTTCATTGGGTGTGTAACCATATAAGGTTTTATTCATGTAAATAGAACAACAGTTTATTCTCTTACTTAAATGAATAACCGTATTGCAATAAACATGATCAAATCATATTCATGCTCAACGCAAACACCAAATAACATTTATTTAGGTTCAACACTAATCCCGAAAGAATAGGGAGTGTGCGATGATGATCATATCAATCTTGAAACTACTTTCAACACACATCATCACTTCACCCTTAACTAGTTTCTGTTTATTCTGCAACTCCCGTTTCGAGTTACTACTCTTAGCAACTGAACCAGTACCAAATACCGAGGGGTTGCTATAAACACTAGTAAAGCACACATCAAACACCTGTATATCAAATATACCCTTTTTCACTTTGCCATCCTTCTTATCCACCAAATATTTAGGGTAGTTCCGCTTCCAGTGACCATTTCCTTTGCAGTGTAAGCACTCAGTTTCAGGCTTTGGTTCAGCTTTGGGCTTCTTCGTGGGAGTGACAACTTGCTTGTCAATCTACTTGAAGTTCCCCTTTCTTTCCCTTTGCCCTTTTCTTGAAACTAGTGATCTTGTCAACCATCAACACTTGATGCTCTTTCTTGATTTCTACCTTCGTTGATTTCAACATCACGAAGAGCTCGGGAATCATTTTCATCATCCCTTGCATACTATAGTTCATCACGAAGTTCTACTAACTTGGTGATGGTGACTAGAGAATTCTGTCAATCACTATCTTATCTGGAAGATTAACTCCCACTTGATTCAAGCGATTGAAGTACCCAGACAATCTGAGCACATGCTCACTAGTTGAGCGATTCTCCTCCATCTTTTAGCTATAGAACTTGTTGGAGACTTCATATCTCTCAACTCGGGTATTTGCTTGAAATATTAACTTCAATTCCTGGAACATCTCATATGGTCCATGACGTTCAAAACGTCTTTGAAGTCCCGATTCTAAGCCGTTAAGCATGGTGCACTAAACTATCAAGTAGTCATCATATTGAGCTAGCCAGACGTTCATAACTTCTGCATCTGCTCCTGCAATAGGTCTGTCACCTAGCGGTGCATTAAGGACATAATTCTTCTGTGCAGCAATGAGGATTTAACCTCAGATCACGGATCAAATCCGCAACATTGCTACTAACATTTTTCAACACAATTTTCTCTAGGAACATATCAAAATAAACACAGGGAAGCAACAACGCGAGCTATTGATCTACAACATGATTTGCAAAATACTACCAGGACTAAGTTCATGATAAATTTAAGTTCAATTTAATCATATTACTTAAGAACTCCCACTTAGATAGACATCCCTCTAATCCTCTAAGTGATCACGTGATCCAAATCAACTAAACCATGTCCGATCATCACGTGAGATGGAGTAGTTTCAATGGTGAACATCATTATGTTGATCATATCTACTATATGATTCACGCTCGACCTTTCGGTCTCCGTGTTCCGAGGCCATATCTGCATATGCTAGGCTCGTCAAGTTTAACCTGAGTATTCTGCGTGTGCAACTGTTTTGCACCCGTTGTATTTGAACGTAGAGCCTATCACACCCGATCATCACGTGGTGTCTCAGCACGAAGAACTTTCGCAACGGTGCATACTCAGGGAGAACACTTCTTGATAATTTAGTGAGAGATCATCTTATAATGCTACCGTCAATCAAAGCAAGATAAGATGCATAAAAAGATAAACATCACATGCAATCAATATAAGTGATATGATATGGCCATCATCATCTTGTGCTTGTGATCTCCATCTCCGAAGCACCGTCATGATCACCATCGTCACCGGCGCGACACCTTGATCTCCATCGTAGCATCGTTGTCGTCTCGCCAATCTTATGCTTCCACGACTATCACTACCGTTTAGTAATAAAGTAAAGCATTACATCGCGATTGCATTGCATACAATAAAGCGACAACCATATGGCTCCTGCCAGTTGCCGATAACTTGGTTACAAAACATGATCATCTCATACAATAAAATTCAGCATCATGCCTTGACCATATCACATCACAACATGCCCTGCAAAAACAAGTTAGACGTCCTCTACTTTGTTGTTGCATGTTTTACGTGGCTGCTACGGGCTTAAGTAAGAACCAATCTCACCTACGCATCAAAACCACAACGATAGTTTGTCAAATAGACTCCGTTTTAACCTTCGCAAGGACCGGGCGTAGCCATACTTGGTTCAACTAAAGTTGGAGAGGCAGTCGCCCGCAAGCCATCTCTGTGCAAAGCACGTCGAGGGAACCGGTCTCGCGTAAGCGTACGCGTAAGGTTGGTCCGGGTCGTCTCGTCCAACAATACCGCCGAACCAAAGTATGACATGCTGGTAGGCAGTATGACTTGTATCGTCCACAACTTACTTGTGTTCTACTCGTGCATATAACATCAACATCAATAACCTAGGCTCGGATGCCACTGTTGGGTTTCGTAGTAATTTCAAAAAATTTCCTACGCGCACACAGGATCATGTGATGCATAGCAACGAGAGGAGAGTGTTGTCTACGTACCCAACGCAGACCGACTGCGGAAGCGATGACACGACGTAGAGGAAGTAGTCGTACGTCTTCACGATCCAACCGATCAAGCACCGAAACTACGGCACCTCCGAGTTCGAGCACACGTTCAGCTCGATGACGATCCCCGGACTCCGATCCAGCAAAGTGTCGGGGAAGAGTTCCGTCAGCACGACGGCGTGGTGACGATCTTGATGAACTACAGCAGCAGGGCTTCGCCTAAACTCCGCTACAGTATTATCGAGGAATATGGTGGCAGGGGGCACCGCACACGGCTAAGGAATCGATCACGTGGATCAACTTGTGTCAACTTGTGTGTTTAGAGGTGCCCCTGCCTCCGTATATAAAGGAGCCAAGGGGGGAGGGTGCGCCGGCCAAGAGGGAGAGGCGCAGGAGGAGTCCTACTCCTACCGGGAGTAGGACTCCCCCCCCAATCCTATTCCAACTAGGATTCCCAAGGGGGAAAGAGGGAGAGGGGTGGCCGGCCACCTCTCCTAGTCCTAATAGGACTAGGGGAAGGGGGGAGGCGCGCAGCCCCCTTGGGCTGCCCCTTTCTCCTTTCCACTAAGGCCCATGATGGCCCATATGGCTCCCGGGGGGTTCCGGTAACCTCCCGGTAACCCGGTAAAATCCCGATTTCACCCGGAACACTTCCGATGTCCAAACATAGACTTCCAATATATCAATCTTTATGTCTCGACCATTTCGAGACTCCTCGTCATGTCCGTGATCACATCCGGGACTCCGAACAACCTTCGGTACATCAAAATGCATAAACTCATAATATAACTGTCATCGTAACCTTAAGCGTGCGGACCCTACGGGTTCGAGAACAATGTAGACATGACCGAGACACGTCTCCGGTCAATAACCAATAGCGGGACCTGGATGCCCATATTGGCTCCTACATATTCTACGAAGATCTTTATCGGTCAGACCGCATAACAACATACGTTGTTCCCTTTGTCATCGGTATGTTACTTGCCCGAGATTCGATCGTCGGTATCCAATACCTAGTTCAATCTCGTTACCGGCAAGTCTCTTTACTCGTTCCGTAATACATCATCTCACAACTAACATATTAGTTGCAGTGCTTGCAAGGCTTATGTGATGTGCATTACCGAGAGGGCCCAGAGATACCTCTCCGACAATCGGAGTGACAAATCCTAATCTCGAAATACGCCAACCCAACATCTACCTTTGGAGACACCTGTAATGCTCCTTTATAATCACCCAGTTACGTTGTGACGTTTGGTAGCACCCAAAGTGTTCCTCCGGCAAACGGGAGTTGCATAATCTCATAGTCATAGGAACATGTATAAGTCATGAAGAAAGCAATAGCAACATACTAAACGATCAGGTGCTAAGCTAATGGAATGGGTCATGTCAATCAGATCATTCAACTAATGATGTGACCTCGTTAATCAAATAACAACTCATTGTTCATGGTCAGGAAACATAACCATCTTTGATTAACGAGCTAGTCAAGTAGAGGCATACTAGTGACACTCTGTTTGTCTATGTATTCACACATGTATTATGTTTCCGGTTAATACAATTCTAGCATGAATAATAAACATTTATCATGATATAAGGAAATAAATAATAACTTTATTATTGCCTCTAGGGCATATTTCCTTCAGGTTGAGGCAGAGCTGGTCAGTAAGTGTGATGCAGCCACGGCGGTTCAGTTCATAAAAAAGGTGATCTTTCGTTTTGGTTTTCCAGACAACATCATAACTGATAATGGCACCAATCTCTCCAAAGGTGCCATGGAAGAGTTCTGTCAACAGGAACATATCCGGCTTGATGTTTCTGCCGTTGCCCATCCTTAGTCCAATGGTCAAGCAGAGAGAGCCAATCAGGAAATCTTGAAGGGTATAAAACCCCGGCTCTTGGTCCCCTTACAGCGGACGCCAGGTTGTTGGGTGGAGGAATTACCTTCTGTGCTTTGGAGCATCAATACTACACCTAACAGATCTACGGGTTACACACCTTTTTTCATGGTGTACGGAGTAGAAGCGGTCCTGCCAAGTGACATCCGTCACGACTCACCCCACGTGGCGGCTTACGTTGAGGCGGACAATGAAAAAGCTCGTCAAGATGCACTTGATTTGTTGGATGAGGAGCGAGACTTGGCAATAGCCCGCTTGGCGATTTACCAGCAAGACCTGCACCACTACCACAGCCGCCGGGTTAGGTCCCGAACTTTTCAGGAAGGCGACTTAGTGCTCCGGCTCATCCAGGACCAGTCTGATATGCACAAGCTATCCCCCCCTTGGGAAGGACCCTTTGTGGTCAGCAAGAACCTGAACAACGGGTCATATTACCTCATTGATGTTCGAGAGCACCAAGACTCATGTAAGTCGGAGGAGGAGACCCGCCAGCCGTGGAAAATCGCTCATCTTCGGCCTTACTATACTTGAGCCACCGGCTCTCAAGATGTACATATTTTGACGATGTATATATTATAAATAAACCAGGACCTCTGTCCTTTTCACCCTCAAAAGTTCATATGTCTTTATTATTATGTGGTGAAAACAACCAACAGGGAGCGGGTCACATCTGAATCCGGCTTAACCTTTGGTCCGGCTTATGATCATATCTGAATCTAGCCATGATCACTTGGGGGCTTCCTGTTCAAACATAGGTCGTATTCGAACCAAAGATAACATAGCTGTCGATACCCTCTTGATCGGCATACTGCCAAACCCACTTGGAGGCTTCTTGATCATATTTGAATCATAGCTTAACCCGTTTGGGTCTGACATGGATCGTATTTGAATCAGCGTCACTAAACAACTCTCATGGTCACTTGGGGGCTTCCTGTTCAAACATAGGTCGTATTCGAACCAAAGAGAACATAGTTGTCGATACCCACTTGATCGGCATCGCCAAAGCCACTGGGGGCTATATGATCGTATCTGAATCTTAGCTTAACCCCTTTGGAACGGTTCACTGATCATATACGAATCAGAAGCCTTTGAATTTTACTTATTGTCTTATTACACTTTGCAGTCACATTTAATTGACTATTCTGAGATTATTTTTGAAAGCATTTTACAAAGTGGTTTTTATTCCACCGGTTTAATGCTAATCATATAACATTGCTAGCACAGGAACAAGTATTATGTGTGCCAGGTTAATCCGGTTTACCTTCATCGTTCGGGTCACATAAACCGGCAAAGGTAAACAAGGGATCACAGGTATGCTGTTATGATTATATCTAACAGATATAATTGTAAGTCAGCCTTTACATGATTCTTTGGTTCACATTCCGGGTTATCAATACTTTATGTGACCCCCATTGTGATAAGACGCGAAGGGAATTGTGTTTGCTTTATATGCAGGACACTACAAGCAAAATTTCTGTTAACAGAACGGGAATATAAGATTAATGTAAGCCGGAAGCACCTAATGATGGTGGCTTAAGAAAGTGTTGAGCACCATAAACATGCGCGAAGGCATGGCAAAAATCAAGTGTTCTTCTACCCTATTACAAGACTCCCCGAGTCTGAATAATGAAGCATTGTTTTTTCACAAAGACATAAACATCTGACGCCTGGCGGTTCATGGCTGGGGTTGACCTGAAGATTCCGGGTTATCCTTCTCCGCCTCTCCGTCGGTTGCCCTGTCCTGGAAGGTGGACGATGCCCAGTCAATGCCACTCAAAGCTTCAAACTCAGCTTCGTCATCTATTAAACCGGCTGGGTCGACTTCAGGGGCAAAGGTATGCTTACGGATTGGAGGGATCAGGCTGACTTCATCATAGAGAGGTGTTGGAAGTCTTCGATTCTCGTTGTCATAACCCGGCTGATACTTGGTAAGGTCAGTATCATTCCCAATAAGAGTGGCCACCGGGCGTATATCCTTCACACAGGCGGTGAAGTCCTTATCATTAAACACAGAGCCATCTTTCTTCAAACTTGGATACCCAAGAGCAATATCAGCGGGGTCTAGCTCTGGAAGCCACGCCTTGGCCCGGCTCAATGCGGCTATAGCTCCGGCTCTTGCAGATGCTCGTCTTAACTCTTGGATCTACTGAGGTATCACAGCAAGTCGCTTCAGCACATCTTGCAGGAGATAGGGAACATCATTTGACAAAGCCACAACGGCCAGAGCATGTTGTGACCCGGTATAGAGCTGTTCCACCAGAGTATAAACCGCCTTCAGCTTGATCAACATGTTCTGCTTAAGGTTTGTGCTCCTGGGGCCTGCATTATTAAACATAAGGTGAGCTGGAGGCAACAATTGAAGTAATCATTGAAAGAAAGTTTGAAATATTTAAGGTTTGTATGAATAACTTACCAAAGATTGCTGAGACCATTTGAGAAATCTGGCGCTTTAAGCCGGACAGCTCATCTGTTGTTTCGGCGAGCGATGCTTCTGCCGTCTCGGCCCGGGTCACCAGTGAAGCCTTTTCATCAGCCCAGGTTTTCTTATTCGTTTCAAAGTTCTTCTTCAACTTTTCTTGTTCAGAGACGCTGAATTCAAACTTGGAGTTGGCTTTTTGAATTTCAACTTCTTGGGCTGCCAAGCGGTTCTTCAGGTCAGCAATCTCCAACTCAAGTTGACTTATGGTGGCCTGCATTAATGCCGGGTTATAGTCAGGATCATTGTAAAATAACATTAAGTCCCAAGCACTTTACAAGCAAAGGTACTTGACACTTGGGGGCTAATGTATGCTGAAGTACTCTAAATTACTATGCCGGCTCATGAAAATTAAGTCCCAAGCACTTTGCAAGTAAAGATACTTGGCACTTGGGGGCTAATGTGTATCGCAAGTTCAAAGTATCATATTACAACCGGGTTACATATCTTCTTGATAAACCGGACAAGCAGTGCTAGGTAGTTTTCTAAAGTCTACAGCATATTTACTTATAAGCAATAGACTTGGGGGCTGGTACAGTAAGTATGGTTAAGGAACAGTCATACCTCAGATTTTTGCTGTATTTGCTTCACCATGTCAATTTACAGGTCACAGCTGCTATGCACTTGATTGATGTAGCTAGAGACGATCTCCCCAATAGTCAAGTGAGTGTAGTCAGCAATGTCTAACTTGGCCTTTCGGCGCTCCAAAAGCTCCTCCTTGGTAGAGCACTTGGCGAGAACAGTGGGCTGACCCGGCTCAACAAACTGAGTCTTGAGAATTTTAACTTCCGGGTCAATTGCCTTGGCTGGGCTAGGAGTTTTTGGTTTATCAGAACCACCGAGAGCTTCTTCAGCGGGCGGATCAGAGGTTGGTGCTGGAATGTCATAAACCGGCTCAGGTGGCGGCTGAGGAGCGGAAGTGTCAGGGGCAGCTGTGCCAAGCTCTGGTTCAGTCACGACAGGGTCTTGGGCCGGATTGTTTTTCTTCACTTTCTTCCGGGGCTTCACTTGCACGCTGTGGACAAGGTAGAAGTGAGTACAAAAGCATGAGTAAAGAAAAGCATAAGATAAACCAATTTACATTACCCGGGGGCGGTTTTGAAAGCCGGCATGTTGGATTGCATAGACTCGCCGGAGGAAGGAGAGGTATCCTGATAATTGGAGTCAGAAGAATTAAGAGGTTGACAAATCAAACCCGCCAAAGGTAAAATAGAACGTAATTCGGAGATAACCTCATTCCGACGCTTCCTGGTTACATCAGGTAAGCCGGAGGAGAGCTCTGCATCCTTTCTGGTCTGGGTCTGCCTCTGGCTTTCAAAAAGTTGTTGCTTCAAAAGAAATTGAGGATCTTGGTAAGCCAAAGGATGTGAAAATCTTACTTTCCGGGTCACTCTTCGAATTTTCTGCCGCGGCAAAGGCTCTGAGTCGGAGGAGATTATAGTTACCTCTTCTTCGACGGCTTGGCTGTTTCCTGTGTCTTCCTGAAAAGACTTAATGTTAGTAAGGTGATGATAAAAGAGTCAAGGGAGTTAAAGTTACCTGTTCTTCATCGTCATCAGTATCGTCAAGTTTAAACATATCTGAAGCGCTTGGCTTCCTTTTCTTTGAAGTTCTAGTTTTGGTGGCTTTTCTTTCGGCTCTCTTGGCCGCTCTGTCTTGTTTGGCCGCCTCATGGTCATACTTGACCTTCCAGAAGTTGTCATTGGCCTGTGGAAAATGATAAAGGGTTATGAGTAAAAGCAAGGTATAACATAGTAAAGACTATTTACTGAGGTTGATGACTCACTGCAGGGGCCGGGTTCTTCTTGCAGAAGGGAAGTAAGCCAAAGGCATTACTAGTCACTGTGCCCTCTTTCAACAAGGACTGGGTCATAACTTCAACCATATCATCTGGTAAGTCATCTAAGCTATGGCGCAGCGGGTCATCTTTCTCGCCAGAGTAAGAGCACATTAAGTCGGGGTGGCGGCTTAACGGGATCACCCGCCAGGAGATCCAGACCCGCACCAAGTCAATGCCGCTCAAACCATTGCCTAAGAGAGCTTTGATCTTCTTGATGGTAGGGGCAAGTGACAGACGTTCAATAGCAGTTAATTTATCTGGCAGCGGGTGATTGGATTCAAGGCGTAGAGCGCGGAAGCCGGGCAGAGGGTTCTCATCAGCCGGAGAAGTGTCCTGGCAATAAAACCACGTCTGGTTCTAGTCCTTTGGGTGGCTGGGCAGTTTGTCATAAGGGAAGAGGCAGTCTCTCCGTCGCTGAATTGAGATGCCGCCGAGTTCCAGACTGGGCCCGTTGGCACGTTCGTTCTGCCGGTTTAAATAAAACAGCTCTCTGAACAAAAGTAGGTTGGGCTCTTCTCCCAGGTACACTTCGCAGAAAACTTGGAAGTTGCAAATATTTGACATGGAGTTGGGTCCAATGTCTTGAGGTCTGAGGTCAAAGAAATGCAAAACATCCCTGAAGAATTTTGAACCGGGTGGAGCAAGTCCCCGGCTCATATGATCCGTAAAAACAATCACCTCCCCTTCTTTGTTGAGGTTTCTCCTCGGACGGGTCAGGAGCACGATAAGATATGACTTCCTTCTTGGGTAGGTGGCCGGACTTCACAAATTCAGATAGTTTGCTTTCTGTGACAATGGAAGGGACCCAATTACAGGTCACAGGAGCCTTGGGAGTCTTAGGTGCCATGGTGTAAGTGGAAGCCTATGACAAAGTAAAAAAATTCTGGTTTAACTCATAACCCGGGGGAGAGCATTATTAATTTATTCAAGGTGGCGGCTTAAGAAGGGGCCTAATGACATATGGGTAACTATGCAGTGGTATTTAAGCCGCTACAGGTTTCAGAAACAGTTAAATTATTTAAAGTCGTCAGAAGCAAGCAAGACTGACAGCCGGTTTGTCTTAAGCCGGCCATATGGACTACCGTGGTTAAACAGATTCAATAGAGGCAGTTTTTTGGCTAAGTATGGAACAAACAGGTTTCACAATCTGCGGCTATTATTTTGGATCAAATGGTCTTTCTAAATAGAAAAATTTCTAGACCTAAAAACAGGGCAGAGAAGTTCATACACTCCAAGGAGGCTTCTAAACAGGGGAAAAGAGATCTGTTTGCATTCGAGATAAGCGCAAAACAATTACCGCGGCAGTTCTACGCTATTTGATGATCCGAACAGAGCATTGGAGGTGAAAACGGTCAAGGTTTTGGCTCAGACGGTGACGAACACCGACGAACTCAAAGAAGTTCCAATGCAGATCTAAGAAAGGGAAGGAAGGGAACTTACGGATGTGGACGAGCTGCGGAAGTTCGCCGTTGTTTTCTGATCAGATTCAGGTTGATGCAGCAGCCTGAGTCGGTGAAGACAAGGGGCTCGACGGTGGCGGCGGCGGAGCTCGAGCGGTAGAGAAACAGTGCGAGGAAGAAGACAACTGAAGAAGGAGAATGGGAAAGACCTAGGTCGCGTCTATTTATAAAGAAGGGCCGACTGAAACGGCGCGAGAAACGAGGAGAGTGAAACATCATTATCCAGTGGCCCCGACGACTCGGTTTTTGGGATGGCCAGTAAAGGCAAAGATCCGTTGAGGATATGGTGGAATAAAATATGAAGTTAATGGAAGATGACGTCACGGCGGGTTATCACAATCCAGAAGATGATGTCACAGCAGGTTACGACCTTTGCACTGACAGAAGATAGAAAGGTATTTTTAAGGTATTTTAAGATTGACATGAACCGGTTCAAATCAATCTGGGGCCTAATGTTGGGGATATAAATATTTGGGTAAGCCGCCCGGGAGGGGCCGGGTTACGCAAAGAGGACTCATCAAAAAGAAGCCCAAGACCAAGCATGAAGATGGTGGTTCAATAAATGGTCTAAGGCCCACAGGCGGCTTAAGGCCCAGAGTGGTAAACCGCCATGATGGCATGACTTGTAACATAAGGTAGAATTAACTAGTCACCGAGCCGGACACTGTCTATGAGCCGGCCGGGACTCTGTAGACCGCAGGGCGTCAACCCGTGTATATAAGGGGACGACCCGCCGGCGGCTTAGGGCAGGAAACAACTCATCGAGAGCTGGGCATAGCGTATCTCGCTCCCTGGTCATCGAAACCTCAGCAATACCAACCCAACTAGACGTAGGCCTTACCTTCACCGTAAGGGGCTGAACTAGTATAACTCTCTCGTGTCCTTTGTCCTGATTAACCCCTTTTAAGCTTCCTAGTTGCGATGGCCCTACGACTAAGTCCTTTCACGAGGACATCTGCCGTGACAATTCCACGACACTCATGCAAGATCTATCTAGGAGATGCATAGCAACGAGGGGGGAAGAGTATGTCCATGTACCCTTGTAGACCGAAAGCGGAAGCGTTTGACAACGCGGTTGATGTAGTCGAACTTCTTCTTGCTCCGACCGATCAAGTACCGAACATACGACACCTCTGAGTTCTGCACTCGTTCAATGCAATGATGTCCCTTGCCCTCTTGATCCAGCAAGGTGTCGAGGAAGTAGATGAGTTCCGTCAGCATGATGGTGTGGTGTCGGTGATGGTGATGTGATCCACGCAGGGCTTCGCCTAAGCACTACGAAGATATGACTGAAGGCGTAAAGTATGGAGGGGGGCGCCGCACACGACTAACGATTGTTTTTGTGTGTTCTAGACGCCCCCTCCCCATGTATATATAGGTGGGAGGGGGAGGGGATCTGCCATGGGGCGCCCCAAGTAGGAGGAATCCTACTTGCGGTCCTATCCCAATTCGCCCCCCCCCCTTTCCTTATTACCACAAGGGGGAAAAGGGAAGAGGGAAGGGAGGAAGGAAAGGGGGCCGAACCCCCTCCTCCTTCCCCTATTCGGCCTCCTACCTAAAGGGAGGGCGCGCCACCCCTTGTGGGCTGGTTTGATCCCCTCTTATGTCCCATAAGGCCCATTATTCCACCTGGGGGTTCCGGTAACCCCCCCCCCCACGGTACACCAATAAATACCCGATACCACCCGAAACACTTCCGATGTCCGAATACTATCATCCTATATATCAATCTTTACTTCTCGGCCATTTCGAGACTCCTCGTCTTGTCCGTGATCTCATCCGGGACTCTGAACAACATTGATTCACCAAATCACATAACTCATATAATACTAAATCGTCATCAAACGTTAAGCGTGCGGACCCTACGGGTTCGAGAACTATGTAGACATGACTGAGACACCTCTCCGGTCAAAAACCAATAGCGGAACCTGGATTCTCATATTGGCTCCTACATATTCTACGAAGATCTTTATCGGTCGAACCGTTGTGACAACATACGTTGTTCCCTTTGTCATCGGTATGTTACTTGCCTGAGATTCGATTGTCGGTATTTTCATACCTAGTTCAATCTCGTTACCGGCAAGTCTATTTACTCATTCTGTAATACATCATCCAACAACTAACTCATTAGTCACTTTGCTTGCAAGGCTTCTTATGATGTGTATTACCGAGAGGGCCCAGAGATACCTCTCCGATACTAGGAGTGACAAATCCTAATCTCGATCTATGCCAACCCAACAAACACCTTCAGAGATACCTGTAGAGCATCTTCATAATGACCTAGTTACGTTGTGACATTTGATAGCACATAAGGTATTCATCCGGTATTCGGGAGTTGGATAATCTCATAGTCAAAGGAATATGTACATGACATGAAGAAAGCAATAGCAATAAAACTGAACGATCAAAATGCCAAGCTAATGGATGGGTCTTGTCCATCACATCATTCTCCTAATGATGTGATCCCGTTTATCAAATAACAACACCTGTCTATGGTTAGGAAACTTAACCATCTTTGATTAACGAGCTAGTCTAGTAGAGGCTTACTAGGGACACGGTGTTTTGTCTATGTATCCACACATGTATCAAGTTTCCGGTCAATACAATTCTAGCATGAATAATAAACATTTATCACGATATAAGGAAATATAAAATAACAACTTTATTATTTCCTCTAGGGCATATTTCCTTCAAGTTTGTTATGAACTTAATGCCTTAAGATGCATGCTGGATAACGGCCGAGGGTGGAGTAATAGTAGTCGATGCAGATGGATGTTCGTCTACATGTCTCGGACGTAATGCCTATATATTGATCATTCCATGAATACCGTCATAAATATATGTTTTTCTATCAATTATCCACTGATGATATGCTCATGAGAGAGATGCCTCTAGTGAATGCTATGGCCCCTGGTACATTCACTTTATATTTACTAAAACCCTAAAAATAATTGTTGTAATTATTTATCTTTTATTTTACTTTATATTTATCTACCTACCACTATCTGATTTAATCCTTACAACGAATGAGTACAAGGGGATTGACAACCCTCTTGTCGGCATTGGGTGCAAGTATTTGCTTTGTGTGTGTGCAAGTACTGCTTACAGGTTTTGTGTGGTGTCTCCTATTTGTTCAATAACTTTGGTTCTTAACTGAGTGAGGTGTCTACTATACTACATTACCTTTCCTCTTCGAAGAAATCCAACACCTATCACAAATAGTAGTTAACGTTGACGAAAACACTTCCATGACATGCCATTTATCATCATGGAAGTGGAGACTTCCATGACAATAAATGAAGTATTTTCATAGAACACGCCCGCGACAACACATATATGACTATCTTATCCTATCATAAAAATCATGATGGAAGTACATGCGTGACAAAAAACATGACCTATTGTAAGAAACACATATCATCACAAAAGTGTTTTTCAGTGATATGACTACTGTTGTCGGATGACTACTATTGTCGGCATGTCAGTTTTTTATTTATCTTTTGTAACAATTTTCGTGTTTGGTTGTGTGCATCTTGATTATGCAGAGTCCGGGTGTTACTCATCATGCTTTGTATCTGTTTGATGCTGCATTTTGAGTTAATACAAATGTCCTTTATCAAAAACATGTTCTGCATGAACTTTGGCGTGCAGAGCAGCACATGCCCTGTTGTAATATGCCAAGCTTGTTATGTTCGTAGAGGGGCATCATACCCACTTCCCAACATCAATGAGCTGTTCGAACAACTTAAAGGTGCTCAAGTATTCTCCAAGCTTGATCTCCGTATGGGTTATCATCAGATTCGAATCCGTGAGCAAGATATTCCCAAGACGGCTTTCAGAACTAGCTTTGGTTCATATGAATACACTGTCATGTCTTTTGGCCTCGTCAATGCTCCTCCGACTTTCTCTCGCATGATGAACTTCATCTTCAACGCCTACACCAATGACTTTGTTTTGGTCTATCTCGACGACATTCTGGTTTTCTCGAAGAACAAAGAAGATCATGCCAAACACTTGCGTTTGGTACTTGATAAGCTCAGGGAACATCAGTTCTACGCCAAGTTCTCCAAGTGTGAATTTTGGCTCGATGAGGTTCTTTATCTTGGTCATATCATCTCTGCCAAGGGCATTGCCATGAATCCTGAGAAGGTGTCTGCAATTGTGAATTGGGAACCTCCTCAGAACGTGAAGCAACTCCGTAGCTTCCTCGGTCTCGCAAGCTACTGCTGAAGATTCGTTGAAAACTTTTCTAAGATCGCAAAGCCTCTCTCAAATCTTCTCCAGAAGCACGTCAAGTACGTTTGGTCTCCGGAGTGTGACATTGCTTTCAACACTTTGAAAGAGAAATTGATCACTGCTCCAGTTCTGACTCCGCCTGATGAATCCAAACCGTACGAGGTCTTTTGTGATGCCTCTCTCCAAGGTCTTGGTGCAGTGTTGATGCAAGAGAAGAAAGTGGTTGCTTATACCTCTCGCTAGTTGAAGCCCAATGAGAAGAACTACCCCACTCATGATCTCGAGTTGGCAGCAGTTGTGCATGCTCTTTTGACTTGGAGACATCTTCTATTGGGAAGAAAAGTGGACATTTTCACTGATCACAAGAGTCTCAAGTATATCTTCACTCAGCCTAATCTCAACCTCAGGCAAACTCGATGGGTCGAAATGATTCAAGAGTATAATCCGAGTATTGAGTATACTCCAGGCAAGGCCAATGTGATTGTTGATGCATTGAGCAGGAAGGCTTATTGCAACAGTCTGATTCTCAAGCCTTATCAACCCGAGCTTTGTGAAGCTTTCCGCAAACTTAATCTGCAAGTTGTTCCTCAAGGTTTCCTCGCCAACCTTCAAGTCTCTCCTACCTTGGAAGACCAGATTCGCCAAGCCCAGCTTCTTGATGCTATGGTGAAAAAGGTGAAGATTGGGATTGCCAAGAGTCAACCCAAGTACAAGTGCTACCGCCTTGATGACAAGGATACTCTATTCTTCGAGGATCGAATTGTTGTACCCAAAGGTGACCTTCGTAAAGTGATCATGAATGAGGCTCACAATTCTCTCCTCTCCATCCACCATGGGAGTACGAAGATGTATCAGGACCTTAAGCAAGCTTATTGGTGGACTCGAATGAAGCGCGAGATTGCACAATTCGTAAATGAATGTGATGTCTGCAGAAGAGTGAAGGCAGAACACCAAAGACCAGCAAGTCTCCTCCAACCTCTTGCCATTCCAGAATGGAAGTTTGACCACATTGAAATGGACTTCGTGACTGGGTTTCCAAAGTCCAAGCGTGGCAATGATGCTATATTCGTTATCATCGACAAACTCACCAAAGTGGCTCACTTTCTGCCTATCAAAGAGTCGATCACTGCAGCTCAATTGGCGGAACTCTATACCTCTCGAATTGTCTCTCTGCACGGTATTCCACAGGTGATCTCTTCAGACCGTGGCAGCATCTTTACGTCCAAGTTTTGGGATTCTTTTCAGAAGGCCATGGGCACCAACATCCGCTTCAGCACAGCTTTCCATCCTCAAACTAGCGGTCAAGTCAAGCGTGTCAACCAGATTCTTGAAGATATGCTCAGGGCTTGTGTGATCTCCTTCGGCATGAAGTGGGAGGATTGTCTTCCTTATGCTGAATTCTCCTACAACAACAGTTTTCAAGCAAGTTCGGGCAAGGCCCCATTTCAAATTCTATATGGCAGGAAGTGCCGTACCCCTCTCAACTGGTCTGAAACCGGTGAACGTCGGCTGCTGGGTAATGACTTAATCACAGAAGCAGAAGAAATGTGCAAAGTCATTCGCGATAACCTCAAAGCAGCCCAATCCTGCCAGAAGAGCTACTATGATAGTAAGCACCGTGATTTGGCTTTCGAGATCGGAGATCATGTTTACCTCCACGTCTCTCCTATGAAAGGTACTCGTCACTTCGGTATCAAAGGGAAGCTTGCCCCTAGATACGTGGGACCTTTCAAGATTGTCAGCAAGAGAGGTGACCTCGCCTATCAACTCGAGCTTCCGTCAAACTTTGCAAATGTTCATGACGTGTTCCATGTCTCTCAGCTTCGAAAGTGCTTCAAGACTCCTGACCGCACAGTCAACTTCGAGGACATTGAGCTCCAAGAAGATCTCTCTTATCGTGAGCACCCAGTTGCTATTCTCGAAGAGACTGAACGCAAGACTCGCAACAAGTCAATCAAATTTCTCAAAGTCAAGTGGTCACACCATTCCGACCGTGAAGCTACCTGGGAACGCGAGAATCACCTCTGTTCTGAGTACCCGGCGTTCTTTCAGTCCTAGATCTCGGGACGAGATCCTTTCATAGTGGTGGAGTGTTGTAACACCCCGGATATAATTTTCCCAATTTGTACTCCAACTCTTGCCGTTTCCAGCGTTAAGTTATTTTATTTTCTCGGGTTCGGGTTTTTTGTCTCCCTGTATTGTTATCGTTGTCATGCATCTCATATCATGTCATCATGTGCATTGCATTTGCATACGTGTTCATCTCATGCATTCGAGCATTTTCCCCGTTGTCCGTTTTGCATTCCGGCGCTTCGTTCTCCTCCGGTGGTCATTTCTAGCTTTCTTTCGTGTATGGGGATTAAACATTTCCGGATTGGACCGAGACTTGCCAAGCGGCCTTGGTTTACTACCGGTAGACCGCCGGTCAAGTTTCGTATCATTTGGACTTCGTTTGATACTCCAACGGTTAACCGAGGGACCGAAAAGGCCTCATGTGTGTTGCAGCCCAACACCCCTCCATTTTGGCCCAAAACCCACCTAACTCTGCTCCATCATCTAGAGCGTTCGATCACGATCGTGTGGCCGAAAACCGAACCTCATTTGAACTCTCCTAGCTCCCTCTATGCCTATTTAAAGAACCCTTCGAATCCGGATCTTCTTCTCCCTCGAAAACCCTAAAAAATCCACTGCGCCGCACCGGACATTGTCCGTCCGGGCCGGACAAAACCGCCGCCGCCGTGCCATTGCCGGCCATCGCCGCCTCGCCCGGTCGCCGACCCGACCCGGCTGCCTCGCTCGACGCCCGAGGTCGTGCCTCGTCGCCGCAGCTACCCCGCCATCCGGCCTCCTCCGCCCACGCGCCGGCGAGCGCCTCCAAGTCCGGCGATGTCCTCCTCCGGCCGCCTCCTCCCTCCTCAACACCGACTCGCGGCGACCTCATCTCCGTCATGAACAGTGCGCGCGCCACCATCCTCGATCCGCGTGCCTCGGGTCAAACCCTAGATCTGGGGTTGTTTTTTTTCTGAAGTCCCTGATATTTCCGTTCCAAGTGCCCATATTCATCATGCTATATCTCCGCATCCGTAGCTCCGATTCATGCATATAGCATATCAAAATGTTCGACTCAGAGAGTACATCATTTCATTCCATTGCATCATTTTCATTTGAGTTCATCTTGATGCCTGAAATGCTATTAGAAGAGGGCTACTTGAGTTAATTGTCGGATCTGCTACTCCATCTTAGACATTTGTCATTTTTGCCATGATTATTATGTGCATGATATGCCCATGAGTTCTACATATGTTTTGTTAAGGGTTTTGTCATCTTTCCAGAGGTGCAACCCATGTATTTTTGTGATGTGTGTGGTGACTAGTGTAAGCTTGCAAAGTGAGACACTCGGTAATTCTGTTTTCAGGGACTTAGTAATTTCACAAAGTCCTAGAGCTGTTTATCTCATGATGCCATATGTTCATGTTGTTTCCTAGTGATCCGTGCCTCCTTTGAGGATGATCAGTAAAGGAACTTTGTTAATATTGTGGTGCTCTATCCATCCATGTCTTTGTTTGCAATTATGGAGCACACTAGGTTGAGTCAATCAAGCTCTACTTTTGCTACTTTGTGAATCTGGGCAGATTGTCAACTTGTTTGCAATTTTGCCGATGATGTTGTAGTTGATCCATGCATGCTATGCCATTGTTCTTGCCATGTCTAGCTTGCATTTTATGTGTTATTGATAGATGTATGCTTGTCTTGCTATGACTTGCTTCGTAGTGAGTGCATCAAGCTCGTAAACATGCCTAATTGAGTTATGTTTCAGCATGTGCCAGTTTTCACTAAGTCTGAAAACTGATTATGTTTTTGCTATGTTCATGTGCTTGTTAGTATATTTTCTGATCTCTTTTGGATCAAGGTCACTAAGAGACTTTTGTTAAGCTAATTGAGTAGCTCCATGCCATGTTCTTCTTTGCCATGTTCAGGTCCTGTAGCATGTTGTTTTGTTGCTCCGAAGAGAGCTACTTGGTCTGAAATTTTCAGACAAGTGTTAATTTCACTAAGTCTGAGATCTGTTTGCCATTTGCATTTTTGCCATGCTTGTTTTAACCTGTTAATGGATGAATTGGCCGTAGCTCAGTGCTAGACTTTTGTTAAGCATCTTGAATGCTTCCCTGCCATGTATTTTGATGCCATGTTTGAGTGTTGTAGCATGTTCATCTTATTGCATTTAGATGGTCACTTGCTGTAAATCGTAGACCAGTGCCATTTTTGAATCGCTTGCCATTCCCAAACCGTAACTCCGATTCCGGCGTTCTTTATATCGTTTTCAAGTGATTTCATCTCATCTTTCCAGTGGCACACTTGGATTTCCAAGTTGAGGCCAGGTTCATGCATTTCCTGTCATATCTTGCATATGCATCCCGCATCGCATCCCGCATAGCATATCATCTTTGCATCGTGTTGTTTGAGTTTGCACGTGGTTGATTGTTTTCCTTGTTGCTTGTTTGTCTTGTTTGGGTAGAGCCGGGAGACGAGTTCGCTAACGAGGAGCCCGTTGAGTTTGCTTTCGAGGATTCAGTCAACTCTGACAGCTTTGCAGGCAAGATGATCATACCCTCGAAATCACTACTATCTTTGCTATGCTAGTTTGCTCGCTCTTTTGCTATGCCAATGCTACGATGCCTACTTTTTGCTTGTCAGCCTCCCAAATTGCCATGTCAAACCTCTAACCCACCTTGTCCTAGCAAACCGTTGATTGGCTATGTCACCGCTTTGCTCAGCCCCTTCTTATAGCGTTGCTAGTTGCAGGTGAAGATTGGAGGCCGTTCCTTGTTGGAACATTTACTACTTGTTGGGATATCATTATATTGCCATGTCATCTTAATGCATCTATATACTTGGTGAAGGGTGGAAGGCTCGGCCTCTCGCCTAGTGTTTTGTTCCACTCTTGCCGCCCTAGTTTCCGTCATATCGGTGTTATGTTTCCGGATTTTTGCGTTCCTTACGCGGTTGGGTTATAATGGGAACCCCTTGATAGTTTGCCTTGATTAAAGCTTTTCCAGCAATGCCCAACCTTGGTCTTACCATTTGCCACCTAGCCTCTTTTTCCCTTGGGTTTCCGGAGCCCAAGGGTCATCTTACTTAACCCTCCCCCCCCCCTGGGCCAGTGCTCCTCTGAGTGTTGGTCCAAACTAGAGCCCTGTGCAGCGCCCCCTCGGGGAAACTCAGGGTTTGGTTTTAGTTGTACGGATTGCTCATCTGAGTGTGCCCTGAGAACGAGATATGTGCAGCTCCTATCGGGATTTGTCGGCACATTCGGGCGGTGTTGCTGGTCTTGTTTTAACCTGTCGAAATGTCTTGTTGTACCGGGATACCGAGTCTGATCGGAAGGTCTCGGGTGGAGGTCTATTCCTTCGTTGACCGTGAGAGCTTGTCATGGGCTAAGTTGGGACTCCCCTGCAGGGATTGAACTTTCGAAAGCCGTGCACGCGGTTATGGGCAGATGGGAATTTGTTAATGTCCGGTTGTAGACAACTTGAACCTTGGCTTAATTAAAATGAGTCAACTGTGTGTGTTACCGTGATGGCCTCTTCTCGGCGGAGTCCGGGAAGTGGACACGGTGTTGGAGTAATGTTTGCGCAAGTTGTCCTCTAGTTTCTCGCTCGTGCTTTGCCTCCTCTTCTCGCTCTCTTTTGCGAATAAGTTAGCCACCATATATGCTAGTCGCTTGCTGCAGCTCCACATATATTTACCTTACCCTACCTATTAAGCTTAAATAGTCTTGATCGCGAGGGTGCGAGATTGCTGAGTCCCTGTGGCTCACAGATTACTATTACACCAGATGCAGGTCCAGGTGATTCCGCTCCAGGTGACGCGTTCGAGCTCAAGTGGGAGTTCGACGAGGACTCTCAACGTTACTATGTTTCCTTTCCTGATGATCAGTAGTGGTGCCCTGTTGGGGGTGATCGGGACCATGTCGCATGTTGGGTTATCTTTCATTTTGGTGCCGTAGTCGGGCCATGAGTGTTTGGATGATGTATGTTATTTATGTACTTGATTGACGTGGCGAGTGTAAGCCAACTATGTTATCCCTTTACATTATCTTTATTACATGGGATGTTTGTGATGATTACCTGACTTGCGACATTTCCCTTCAATGCGATTATGCCTCTAAGTCGTGCCTCGACGCGTGGGAGATATAGTCGCATCGAGGGTGCTACACGTATTGATGAGAATCCCATGATAAGGGGACACGATCTCTGCTTTGACAAGACATGCCAGTGAAACCGCACCTCGAAATACGGAGCGGCAGGCTAAAGAACGGTTCAAATAATGGCCGGGTAGTGGCGTGATGTCACGCTACAGAAAGTTGTCAGCGGATTGGACTCGTGGAATATTATACTCTCTACGGTTGTGTGTGGTACCTGTTTTGCAGAGCCGGACATGTTTTCTTTGTTCGGAAGACTATGTTGGAGTGTTCGAAGAAGGAACCCACCTTGCAATGCCGAAGACAATCTGTGTGTCGGACTCATCGTCATTGAAGCCTGGTTCAGGGGCTACTGAGGAAGTCCTGGACTAAGGGGTCCTCGGACAGCCGGACTATATACTTGGGTCGGACTGTTGGGCTATGAAGATACAAGATAGAAGACTTTGTCTCGTGTCCGAATGGGACTCTCCTTGGCGTGGCAGGCAAGCTTGGCGATTCGGATATGTAGATTCCTTTCTCTGTGACCGACTTTGTACAACCCTAGTCCCCCCCCCCCTCCCCGGGTGTCTATATAAACTGGAGGGTTTACACTTCTAGGGTTAACGCTCAACAATCATAATCTCATAGGCTAGACTTCTAGGGTTTAGCCATTACAATCTCGTGGTAGATCAACTCTTGTAGTACTCATATTCATCAAGATCAATCAAGCAGGAAGTAGGGTATTACCTCCACATAGAGGGCCCGAACCTGGGTAAACATTGATTCCCCCGCCTCATGTTGCCATTAACCTTAGACGCACAGTTCGGGACCCCTTACCCGAGATCCGCCGGTTTTGACATCAACAGTCAGGCCACGTCTGATAGATCGGTTGGTGCCAACCATATGCTGGCCACAAGATGCAAGCATGGCCCTCTTCTAGGCCGCAGTTGGTGTCGACCATATGCTGGCCACAGGATGCAAGCATGGCCCTCTTCTAGGCCGCAGAATGCAAAATGTTCTTCTATTTGGTTATCCCTAGTGTGATTTGTGTTTATGCAAAATATCAAAACAGGACCCAATAAGATGGACCGCAAGTGAGGAGAGTCCTACCAGGGGTGTTATGCAAAATATTCTCCGGTTGTCCCCGGTGGGACCCTTGTCGACGTGGCAATGGTCAATGCGCCACATGAGTGGGTCAAACATTGTTTGGGCTGCTTGGGACCGGAGGTGAACCACTTGCAAACGTTTGGGACCCAAACATACAATTTTGAAGTTTTGAGACTAACTTGACATACGTCGAATAGTTTAGGACCTTTGGTGCAGTTTCTCTTTGTTTTATACTACTCCCTCGTACTAAAGCAACGTCAACTAATATGAATTGGAGGGAGTACCAAATTAGCATTCGGTGCATTCCAAAACATCACCTCAAGCTGTCCCACGTGTTGTAGGTACTCACTTGTTATGTGGTTTATGCTACACCGAACGAAGTTCCAACGGTTATTCAAGACGATGCATGCTGTTGGAGTGAGTGACCAAGGAGGTTTTTACCCAACATCGGTGGCAGCATAATCTTCGGATCGGTCCACCACTTCATTTGACATAGGCATAGTGTCGGTCCGATATGACTAATGTTGTCACCATGTCGGTTTTTTATTTATCTTTTGTCACAACGTTCGTGTTTGGCTGTGTGCATCTTGTTATGCGGACTCTGGGTGTTACTCATCATGCTTTGTATCCGTTTGATGCTATATTCTGAGTTAATAAAAATGTCATTTATCCATAAACATGTTCTACATGAACTTTGCTGCGGAGAGCAATACATGCCTGTAGTAATATGCCAAGCTTCGTAGAGGAGCATCATTGCCCTGTTTGGGCTGTCTAAAATTATATAGCAGCATTCTTCTACTGGTGCTGTTCATTTAGTTCCACATATAAAGAGGAGACTGCACTGCAATTAACAATGGAACGAATTAACACACGTTTAATCATATCATGTTTGTCTAACACACAGAGAAATTAATACGGTGACATAATTCAAACCGCAAGACAATAAGGTAGCAAAGTTAAGAAAGAAATAAGTAGTAGATCAGTATACAATCTAAAATGAGCAAAGCCCAGCCAATGACTAGCTACAAAGTCTAGGATTAAAACATTCCAGCATACTAACTATGAAACCTAGAACTACGCCACGCGCATGTCAACTTTTTTTAGGATAAATTCTGACAACTTCTCATGGTTCTTCCTCCCCAAGTTTCCGTCCAGTGTTCAAGTCCTGCATACAAAGAGTATATTAGATCTGGAAGAGGAAAAAAATGGTGTCATACTTATTTACATAAACGATGACAAATGATTTTCTCTGTGTGGGCACGCAGCAGGTGCTTGTCAAAAGTAATCGTTGTGCGTGCACTATTTAGACTTCAGGTTAAGTTAAAGCGTACATTTGCAAACTTGCACATTTTTGTTGTTTTGAGATAGCTTACCACATGTATCATACTAGCATGGATGCCTTTTATCTATACTTCCATATACAACACTCGTATTGAATACAGGACGATTTGGTCTTAAACTAGTATCAATTGACATACAACGGTCTTTCTTATGAGAATTTGAGAAAGGGCACCCATACATTACCTCATCGTACTATTGGCCCTTTGCGACAAGCATAACCAACCCAGCAGTTCGTACTTCGTTCTAACAAATGTATGAAATGGAAAGGTTATAAATCAGTCAAACCAAAAAACATACTTATTAGATACTGCCTCCGTCCCAAATTACTTGTGGCCCAAATGGATTTATGTGAGCGAGCGACAAGTAATTCGAGGCGGAGCGAGTATAAAACATGTTGCAATAAAGTTCAAGGATTTTACCAGGTCTTCGTCTCCACCAAGCCACTCTATTAAGAACTCCCTTATATGTGTGACAGGAACAGCGTATACCGATGCATGTGAAGCTCCGGCAAGCACCCCAACTACCCTGTCTATCCGTGGCAAAATAAGAGGTGAACCTGATGCACCTTGCTTAGATGTACAACTGCAGGTAAGCGACACTTCATCTGGTTCATTGCTGCAATAAATAAATATTCTAATGATTAGCACGAGTAGAGACAAAAGGAATTTTCATGCTACATTATACTACTAGTACCATGTTCTAGTAAGTAAGAGATACTAAGTATCGGAAGAGTGCATTACGTTATTTGACCAGAATACGTCCCTGGCTCTAGAATAGTAGCAGAAGAACCATCCAATGTGGTATAAGCCAGCGCAACAACATTCCACCCAGAAGCATATGGTGGGTCGAAGAACCTCAGACAAGTCACTGGTTCATAGACATCTTGAGCCCGCAGCCAAGCAAGATCCCGACCCTCATCAGTACGAATTATTCTTGCATTGTATCGGCGTGGGATCAATCCGTCGGAGTTGAAGAAATAAACAGCCATTGTTCCACCCACGGGAAGCATCTTGACGACATGTTGACATGATACTATGTCACAGATGGTTTTATTGTTGCTGACAATAAAGTCATTGCCTTGAAAAACATTGTCAGTAGCGGTATGGAGACGCACCACAGAGAGTTGATGGTCTCTAAACACCCGCTCGCACCATAAACCTTCATCCATGACATCGGACATGTTTAGATGTCAACCTGTAAAAAAAATTGTTCCAATGAACAATACGTACATGTTAAACACACATGATGTATGCATAAATCTATTACTTCCTCCGTTTTTAAATATAAGACTTTTTGGATATTGCATTATGGACTACATACGGATGTATATAGACATATCTTAAAATATAGATTCACGCATTTTGCTCCGTATGCATAGTGGAACCTTTAAAAAATCTTATATTTAGGAACGGTCTCCGAATCTGTTCATGAAGTAATGCAAGTGTGATTGTATGCATCTACTGGCTTTTAAGTTTTAAGTGATAAGCCAGAGCACATTAGCTAGCTAGCTAGCTGCGGATGTTGCTCCATGCGAGAGCGAGCCAGATCTGCACGGCACATGTGAGCAAATAAATCTGCAGCGCTGGCGGCATACCTACATACGTGCGGCTGACGAGCAACGCCCCTACCTGCAGTTGAGCGGTCGTCAATGAACCGCCGGCCGGCCGCTGGCTATCGATCTACTACGCCGTGACTAGCAGGTACCAGATCGGTACAGACATTGGCTAGGTACAAGGAATCCAAGGCAAGGACTTACCGGACGTGTGCCGTTGGCAGCAGAGTAGCCGGGCGGGGATTGATGCAGGCGCACACACGAAGCCCGCCGGCCGGCCGGAGCAGTTGACTCGTTGAGCTAGCTTGTTGTGAGATCCAGGAAGGAGCACCAGCATTATTGAGTGGGGATGGGAGGCTGGCTAGATATTTCCCAAGTGGTGGTACGGCGGAGGAGTGGGTGGAGCGCCGCCGTCTAAGGAAACGCGGTACTGTAGCTGCTAAAGTGCCCTGCCTCATTTGCCGTTTGGGGAAGAAGGGGCTGACAGTAGGCCCCCCTTCCTTCCAACATATTACAAGCTTTTTATTTTCTTTTTCCTATTATTAGAGAGAATAGATGAGCTCGCGTGCGTTGTGCCCGCAAAATAAGGCATTTTTGTTTTGATATTTGCTAATGAGTGTACATTCTTTTCTTTAGGGACAGCTAATGCTTATGATGTTTTGGTCCTAAGAGCATCTATATACGGCGTCCCAAACCCGCCTCAAACGCTCGGACGGACGGCTTGGCCAATGATCGGTCATAAAAAGCGACTCAGACGGGCTTCTCAAACTGGCCTCAAACGTCTGAATTAACCGGCACCCCTCATATACAGCTCAAATCTGGAGCGGATATGGGGGCACCCAGGCGCCCCCGGACGCGTCCGTCACGTCGGACTCGACATCGCTACCCCACCATAAATAGCACCAAATCCACCCCGTCGACCTACCAGATTCGTTTGATCTCTCCTCTCTTCTTCCTCCTCCGTGACGGACATCTCGCAGCTCCGCCACCACCCTTGCTCCGCAGTCGCTCCGAGCCTCTGTGCCTCCAGCACTGACACAACAGTCGTCTCTCTCGTCCTCGCCACTGGGGACGTCGTCGCCGGCCCGAACACCACCGCAGTACATCCGGCAACTCTCATGTTGCCCCTTGCGGTCTGTGTAGACACGTTATTCGACCCGATTTTTTGTGATTTATTTGAAGGGAAAATGATGAATTATGATGTTTCATCGGAGGAGTATGGACCGACAGAGCTTGATGATTCAAGACGAGTTCTTCGATTGGTCGGATTCGGACAAAGAAGGGGACATGATCATGCTCATGAGAATGGAAGAGGATATGGACCGGCAGGTGTAGCATATTCTCGACTTCAAGGGCTCAATTAAAGGGAGAAGAGTTGTCAATTAGGATATGGTGTGTAGAGCATGGCTACCGATCAAGGATTACTTTGCTCCGAATCCAATTTTCCTAGATAATCCATGGTTTTCACATGCGGAAACCATTGTTTTGTGCATTATCGAGGGAGTGGAGGCACACGATGACTACTTGAAGCACGCAAGGGATTGTTGTGGCCAACTTTCTTTCTATGCTAAGCAGAAATGCATGGCTGCTTTGAGGATGCTCGCACTTGGTACTGTCGCAGATGTCGTTGGTGAGATGGTCCGGATTAGAAAGAGCACATGCCTGAAGACTACTGTCAAGTTTGCCCACAGATGGAGGAGAGCTGCAATAATGTGGGAATCAGAAACATTGTGGCAGTTGATGACATGTTATGTTATTTTGCACAATATGATTGTCGAGCATGAGGGTGATGGTGTTGCCCGAACCAGGATTTTGAAGCGCCCGGAGAAAAAGTTCAAATCCCGGAAGATCAAGATGCAAATCAGCTTATAAACTTTCTGCAGATGGATCAGAATTTCCGAGATCGTCGGTGCATGCGCTCATACTCAATGATCTTATGGAGCATATGTGGACGCATAATGAAAACCAAAGAGCTTAATAAAAGTTTATGTAATAAATATGTATTTTTTTTATACTAACATTTGTTATCTACGTGTGATATTGGTGTGTATGATAGATGTGCATGGAATTGCATGGATTTAAGAATCCGGATTTGAGATATGTGAATGTCGGACACTAGATATGAGGGGTCGTCCGGATGCGTCCACCGGCATGCCCGGACGCATCCGCGGACATAAAGGGTGACGGATTTGCCAAGTCCGGCGGTAGATGCTCTGAGAGTGTCAAAGTAAAATGATTTTTGTTTTTTGTGTTTTCTGCTTTTTGTAGATTTTTTTGTCCGACTAGGTTTATCGATTGATCCACAAGCTCTACAAAATTGACGCACGAGTTAGTACTGTTCGAGGCATGGGTTAGTACATTTTTTAAGCACAAATTTCATTTAAAAAATTCATGGAAACCTATCAATATGAAGTCTAGTTTTAAAAATCTTGACGCAAGGAACGCATTTGTGAAACAGTTCATTATTTGAACGCATGGTTCGAGAGATAAGTTGTTTTTAAAATTGAATCTAACAAAAAAACAAAAATAAACCTGCTCACCTCTCCTCACATTGGAAGAAATCCATAAAATCTCTCTAATTGCGACAGATGGCTCACGAGATAATTGCATCTATACTCCTCGTAGTCGCTGGCAACGTCCAACTTGGTCTTGGAGGTTGCAAAGTGCTCCAATACAGTCCCGGTACATGAAAATACGTGATCAATACGGTTCCTGAGGTTGAAACGTCAGTCCTGGATCTACACGCCACCGTCCACACCAAACAAATATGGGGTCATTTGTATCGTTCTTTCTTCCTAGCGAAGAAAGAGGCGATCTCGCCTGCGCCGCTACCATGGAGTTCCTCCACGACCGTCCTCCGGCGGCTCCCCTCTGCTGACGACCTCGGTCGTCGAGGTCGTCGGTGGTGAGGGGGGTCGCCGGATCCATGATTGTGGATCGTTTTAGGTCAAAGTAGCTTAGTTTTTTAGGCTGTTCATCGTCTTGGCTTCGGTGGCGGCAATGGAGGCGCTGGATAAAATTTCTTCAGATCATACTCCAATGAGGCGATTGGTCCTATGGTTGGCGATGGATCTGAAATCTAATCTGTTCAAGTAAGGATGGTGTGGCGGCGGCATCCTTGTGGTGGACCTGCGTCCTCGGGCTCTGCCGTTGCGACGGCGTCCTCTCCATCGTCGTCGCGGAGCTTGGGAGGTAGTCTAGAAGCGGATGCAGATTGTGGTATGCATCGACGGTATCTGAAAGATGGTGGATCGTCTACTGGGTTCGTGGTACGTGCATGACAGGTATGGTTTCCTCCTCCGACATCTTAGTCATGTGGGGGTGCTAGATCTGGAGTTTGATGGCGCGCCCGGGTGTTGCCTAGTCTGATTCGTTCAACGGTAATGGTTTCGACTTTGGCGCGCCACCTTGGAGGTCCGCAAAGCTGTTTATCAGCGATGGAGCCGCATCGAGCTCGGGTGTGGAGGTGATCCGTCATTAATCCCTTTGGTGGCTGCTGTGGTGGTGCCAGAGGCAGGTGACGGACGTTGGTGTCAAGCTTAGAGGTTTCTTTGGTCTTGTTTGTAATTTTACTTTTTCGCTGTTGTTTCTTTGTGTAAAGGCTAGCGTTCTGCTATTTGTTCAGTTTTTCCAGGTTGGTACGTACGTGGCTTGTACTATGATCATTATGTTATAAATAAGACACGTATTACCATGCAAAAAAAATCTACACGTTGTATACGTATTCTTCCTTATGACACATCAGCACGAGGCCACGTCTGCTGGGACCCATATGTCAATGGGGGTGAGAAATAATAAAAAGAAAAATGTGGGTTGGCAGGTTTCGATCCCGCGCGCAGGACGCCACACAAAGCCCTTCTTTTGTCGTCATGTATCCGACTCCAACGTCGACATGTGCCAACTTCTAGCATGTGTTGTTTCTGTGGGAGGACGGAAGGAATCGAGCACTCGCTGTTGTTTTGCCCTTTTGCTTATGAGATCTGGTCGCAAGTGAAGCAATCCTTCGACATCAAGCTATGGTGGTTCAACTTCTCTTTGCCAAAGCAGTGGCTGTTTGATTTCCTCTCTCGTTCCTCGGATCAGCAGGCTACGGTCATGGCTGTTACTATATGTCATATTTGGGAGGCGCGGAACTTTGTTCGGAACAATGAAGATGAGCCACATCTTGTCCGTACCGTTTTTAAGATAAAAGCTTATGTTGATTTGATCTCCCGGCATCTATACAAACCGGGTTGATTTGATCTCCCGGCATCTATACAAACCGGATCTTGTGCATAGGCGTGAGAGCATTGCCTCAAGTACCTCTTGGTCTCCGCCGCCGCCGGGTTCTGTATTATTCATGTGTGATGCCGCGATCTTCTCTGAGCTAAGTAAGTTTGGTGCAGGTGTGGTTGCTCTCAACTCTGATGGACAATTTGTTATTGCATGTAGAGAAGCCAATTATGGAAGCCTTGAACCTGAATTAGCTGAGGCATGTGGCCTTCATCGAGCAGTTAACCTTGCACGTGAGATGGGACGTGATTCGGTGATATTCGCCTCCGACTGCCTCTCTTTGGTGCAGAGAATCAATTCCCATGTTTGCGATCGCTCACTCGTTGGTGCTGTGGTCTTGGAGATCAAAGATGGCATGTCGAATACTCTAATTTCTCGGGTCAAGTTTATTCGTTGGCAGTCTAATGTTTTAGTTCATAATATACCTAAGTCGTGTTTGAGCTGTAATGGTCTTTGTGTTTTCACTTCTACTTCGGAATGTATTCGAGAGACTCTTTGTAATTATGTTGCTTGATTATAAAGTGCCGACGTTTTCTCGAGAAAAAAAGCCCTTCTTCTGTTTACTCCAGGGATGTATGGCTTATTATATAAGTCGTGTTGTCTTTTCCGCTGTAGCACGCACAGATTTTTTTTTTGCGTGCTAGGGAATTAAGCTGGTAGTAGTATTTTTTTGCAAAAAAACATTAGTATTTGCTAGTACTAATAAGATGCACATGGTTTCGATCCTAAAAAGATGCACATGGTTTCGAACCATGTTTTCTTTTCTTTTTCGTTTTGTCTGTTTATTTTCTTTTTCCTTTTCTTTCTTTTTTGTTTATTTTAATTTTTAAAAATTAAAATAATGCCTAAAGTGTTCAACATTTGTTAGCGCTTTCAAAACTAGTTCAACTTTTTTTAACAAATCACATTTTTTGAAAATTGTTTGAAGTTTCAAAAATTGGTCACAGTATACAAAAAATATTAGAAGTTTTCAAAAGTGTTTCCATTTCCAATTTTTTGTTCACGCATTCAAAAATTAGTTGTAATTTTTTATTTTTGGGATTTTCAAATTGTTCTCAGTTATATATTCTTGTTCTAAATTTCAAAATTTGTTCAACAATTTAAAAAATGTTCCCCTTTTCAAAAAAATGATCTATAATTTAAACTAATGTTAGTGTTTTCAACGAACTTTTGTTCAACAAGTCTTTTTCCATGTATTTGTGTCTTTTGTATCTATCACATGCAAGCACGTATATTGATGAAATTGTGCACAGTTATATTACACTACTATACATGGATATACATAAAATTTTGGAATTTGTCAGGCAGTAAAAATCCATCTTTTTTTTACTTAAAAATAGCAGGCGCAATGTGCCCGTGCTCCAAAGCCATTATTCGCAACATGTTGAGCTATTCTACAAGAAATGATTTATTCCGCGTCTATCCTAGCATGCATGCAACACTCCAGCCGGTGGCTCACGTAGCATGCATGCGTTTTATGTTTTTTGAGAGAACTTCTGTTGCGTTTGTTGTAACGTAAGTACGCGTGTGCTGCCGCCTCTCCTCTCGTTGTAATTCTATTTAATCATCTGGGCCGTAGTTTTAAAATAAATAAATAAAAACAGGCACGTCCAGCCAAAAAAATACTGTATACTCAGATTTCTTATAGATCCTCAAAAAAATATAGATTTCTTATACAAACAACTTCTATAAAAAGGGCACATCTCTCCAAAAATCCAAATCGGTGCCCAGGCTCATCTGCTCCCGGTAAGAAAAAAAATTCAAAACAAATACTAGAAAAATTCAAAAAAATCCAAATTTTTTTGTGTGGTAGATAATTTGATGCGTGAAGTCCGCTCCAAATTTCAACTCTCGGCAAAAAAGACAAATTGGGTTAAAACAGTGTGTGAACAGTAAACTTTTTACAGACCCTGATTTTGTCTTTTCTGCAGAGAGCTGCTCAAATGTTGTGACGCCCCCGTTTCAATCGTACACTAATCATGCACGCAAATGTGTACGATCAAGATCAGGGACTCACGGGAAGATATCACAACACAACTCTACAAATAAAATAAGTCATACAAGCATCATATTACAAGCCAGGGGCCTCGAGGGCTCGAATACAAGAGCTCGATCATAGACAAGTCAGTGGAAGCAACAATATCTGAGTACAGACATAAGTTAAACAAGTTTGCCTTAAGAAGGCTAGCACAAACTGGTATACAGATCGAAAGAGGCGCAAGCCTCCTGCCTGGGATCCTCCTAACTACTCCTGGACGTCGTCAGCAGGCTGCACGTAGTAGGGGCACCTCCGGTGTAGTAGGGGTCGTCGTCGACGGTGGCGTCTGGCTCCTGAACTCCAGCATCTGGTTGCGACAACCAGAAAGAAAGGAAAAGGGGAAAAAGGGGGGAGAAAGCAACCGTGAGTACTCATCCAAAGTACTCGCAAGCAAGGAACTACACTACATATGCATGGATATATGTGTAAGGAGGCCATATCAGTGGACTGAACTGCAGAATGCCAGAATAAGAGGGGGATAGCTAATCCTGTCGAAGACTACGCTTCTGGCAGCCTCCGTCTTGCAGCATGTAGGAGAGAGTAGATTGAAGTCCTCCATGTAGCATCTTCAAGTAGCATCTCCAAGTATCATCGCATAGCATAATCCTACCCGGCGATCCTCCCCTCGTATCCCTGAGGGAGAGCGACCACCGGGTTGTATCTGGCACTTGGAAGGGTGTGTTTTATTAAGTATCCGGTTCTAGTTGTCATAAGGTCAAGGTACAACTCCAAGTCGTCCTGTTACCGAAGATCACGGCTATTCGAATAGATTAACTTCCCTGCAGGGGTGCACCACATAACCCAACACGCTTGATCCCATTTGGCCGGACACACTTTCCTGGGTCATGCCCGGCCGCGGAAGATCAACACGTCGCAGCCCCACCTAGGCAAAACAGAGAGGCCAGCACGCCGGTCTAAACCTAAGCGCACAGGGGTCTGGGCCCATCGCCCATAGCACACCTGCACGTTGCGAGGGCGGCCGGAAGCAGACCTAGCCTAGTAGGCGTTCCAGTCCAATCCGGCGCGCGCCGCTCCGTCGCTGACGTCTGAAGTGCTTCGGCTGATACCACGACGCCGGGATACCCATAACTACTCCCGCGTAGATGGTTAGTGCGTATAGGCCAGTAGCCAGACTCAGATCAAATACCAAGATCTCGTTAAGCGTGTTAAGTATCCGCGAATGCCGAACAAGGCCAGGCCCACCTGTCTCCTAGGTGGTCTCAACCTGCCCTGTCGCTCCGCCACAAAGTAACAGTCGGGGGCCGTCGGGAACTCAGGCCCACCTCTACCTGGATGGAGCCACCTGCCCCTTCAGCCCCCATCTCCAAACAGTATCACCAGTAATGTAACAGTGTAAAGTATATAGTATATGCCCGTGATCACCTCCCAAAGTGATCACAGCCCAGTAGTATAGCATGGCAGACGGACAAGAATGTAGGGCCAATGATGGAACACTAGCATCCTATACTAAGCATTTAGGATTGCGGGTAAGGTATCAATGACTGTAGCAGCAATGACAGGCTATGCATCAGAATAGGATTAACGGAAAGCAGTAACATGTTACACTACTCTAATGCAAGCAGTATAGAGAAGAGTAGGCGATATCTGGTGATCAAGGGGGGGGGCTTGCCTGGTTGCTCTGGCAAGAGAGAGGGGTCGTCAACTCCGTAGTCGAACTGGTCAGCAGCAGCGTCGGTCTCGTAGTCTACCGGAGCGAAGAGGGGGAAGAAATAATGAATACAGAGCAAACAAAGCATCACAAAATATAACAAGGCAATACGCGGTGTTCGGTGTGCCCTAACGCGGTAGTAGGTGATACCGGTGAAGGGGGGAAAAACATCCGGGAAAGTATTCCCGGGGTTTCGTGTTTTCGGGCAGAGGAGCCGGAGGGGGAAAGTTGCGGGTTCGATAGGTTAGGGGTGTGTGGCGGACGAACGGGTTGCGTATCCGGAATCATCTCGTCGTTCTGAGCAACTTTCATGTTGAAAATATTTTAATCCGAGTTACGGATTAAAAGATATGATTTTCTAAAGATTTTATTAATTTCTGGAATTTATTTAATTATTTAATTAATTCAGAAAATGGATTTATGACGTCAGCATGACGTCATGCTGACATCAGCAGTCAACAGGGATTGACTGGGTCAAACTGACGCGTGGGTCCAATGGGACCCACCTGTCATGCTCTGTTAGGTTAATTAGGATTTAGTTAAACTAATTACTGTTTAGTTAGACTAACAGGTTAATTAGATTAATTAAGCAGGATTAATTAACTTAATTAATTTAGTTAATTAATTAATTAACTATTTATATATATATATATGTTTAATTCTTTTTCTTTTTCATTTTTTTTAAAATGTTTTGGGGGGCGTGGGCCCCCCCGTTCAGTGGCACAGAGGCCATTCAGGGCGCGGGCGACGGGTAACGGGCGCGCCCCGTTCGGACGCACGCCCAGGGGCATGCGGGCGTGGGCGGCGGACCTGGCAGGTCGCCAGGCCGGCGTGTGCGAGGCCAGCACGGGCCGGCCGGTGAGCGAGCGGCGGCGAGCACGGCCCCGTGTGGGCGGGCGCGCATGAGCGCGCGGCAGGGCTGCAGCAGGGAGGCCGCGCACGGCGAGGATGCCTCGGGCGCGGGGGGGGGGCTCGGCGCAGAGGGCGCGCGGGGCACGGTGAGCGCGTGCGGGCGCCGGCGAGGCGCCGGCGTGCCGGAGCGCAGACGGCGCGGTGAGCGAGCGAGGGGGAGAGAGGAGAGGTCGGGGCTCACAAGGGGGAGTAGGGAACGGGGCAGTGTGCTCGACGGAGTTAGGGGAGGTCCGACGAGGAAGATATGGCGAGGCGGCGGCAGTTCGGTGAGGGAGGTCCGGCGGAGAAGCTCCGGGCGGCGGCGACGGGGTCGGGTCGTGCCCCGATCCAGATCGGGGGCGGGGCGTGGACGGGCGCCGGGGCGACTCGGGGTGAGGCGAGGAGGCGTCCAGCGAGGGGGGAGGGTGACGGGCGACGCCGGCGACGCGGGATCTGGCTCGCCTGCCTCGATCCAGACGAGGGAGAGAGAGGAACGTGGGAGGCGCGAGTGGGGGGGAGTGGACGAGTGGGGTGGCGGCTAGGGTTGCGGGGGGGGTAAGGAAAGGAGTGGGGTTGGCCGGTTGGGCCTTTGGCCGGTTGGGCCGGCCAGCTGGGCCATTCGGCCTAGTGGAGGGGGGCTTTTCATTTTCCTTTTGTTTTCTATTTTGTATTTTCCTTTTCTTTTATTATTTTCTATTTTATTTCAAGTTCCCTTTTATTTCAGTTTTATAAAAATAAACACTAGCACCTAAAATTGTATTTATAAATATACTACCGCCACCTTAATTCTCAACCCAAGATAAAATAGTTTAATATTTTATAAAATTCAACAGGCATTAATTTAACTGTTTTTAGCTACTGTTTTAATTATCTTAGAGCCTTTACATTCTTTCAAAGTTTGGTTTCTCCACCTTAATTACCTAAGTATTATTTGGTTCACTTAGAACATTTAAATTTTAATATTTGAAAACGTTTATTGTTTGCTCGATTTTGAATTGAATTTAAATCGGTTTCGAACTAACGCGATATTGACAATAGTAATCGAAGTGACATGGCATCATTAGCAGAGGGCTGCTGTAGCTTAATCATCCGGGCGTCACAATTCTCCTCCACTACAAGAAATCTCGTCCCGAGATTTAAGAGGTAGTGAAAGGGGGGAAGGTTTGGTAACGAATCTAGCGGGTCTTCTCATTGTGGCTTGCTCTTCTCGAAGAGACCGGTCCAATACATTGATGTCTTCATTCCCTTGCTTCCGGCCATCATGATGAAGTCGACGTCCTTTCTTCGGGATCTTCATCGTACTTACGAATAGGTAACAGGACATTCCGGAAGAACAGACCTCTGCAAGGTCGACTATCTGGTCGATAACATCGAGGAAGGTGGCGGAAGTACTCTCGAATTTAAACTTAAGAAACTATCGAGAGCAAAGTAAGGAGGTACCATGAGAAGTTTCAAACGGATAGGCAAGCGTTTGATGCCTAATCAGAAGGTGAAAGGGGTTCAGAGCAACGAGAATAAGTATTGCGTCTGATACCAGAACTAATGATCTCATCGGTAGGTGGCTCATGAATTTCATACGAGTTCACGCGCGAGGAAAAACTTTGGAAACATGAGGGTGTACAGGAGAGTCAGGTTTCGATCCTGGTGGAACTGTGGGTTATGGGCCCACCATGTGGGTGAAAGTAGGAAGGGGGCCGACACCTTGCACGGTCACGATAGTAAGGCGTGTTAGAGGGTAGCCTATCAGTTATGTCGGCAACAACATCGATACCAAGGGCGAGGGACGAAGAGAACCATTTTCCTGCTCGTTGAACAAGGCGGGCCAATAGGCAAAGTTCTCGTCCATCGGTGGTTACCGGAATGTTTTCAACAATAGTAACAGGGTCTTGCTGACAGAGTTGTACACCGAGGTGTTTACATAAGCAGGAGAACATTAATGCTGAGATCATATAGATCACAAGAAAGGTTAAACAAAACAATGGAAAGGAAAAGGTGATCATCAGATCAAATAGAACAATGGAATGGAAAATATGTTTAAACACATATTTCGAGGGTATATCCTTCCCAAGGACAAGCAGAGCAAGATATCCATGACAGGATATAAAGTAGAAAACCATTTAGGTAAGGGGGAAGGAATCTCATGATATTACCCATACAACGGTGTTTGGATAATTGATATAGAGAAATTTAGCATTGTGCTTCAAATGTTCTTGGTGATGAACGGAGTACCACAGACATGCTTCAGGTAGCAATGATATGGTGTTTCAATCAAGGGCCCGACTTTGGATACACCAATGATCCATCAGGAGTAACTTATAAAATAAGTCCTACCACTTCCTCCAGGAGGAATGGTTATCCTTGCAAAAGAAATCATAATGATAGGTCCTCCAGCCAGGGGGGTGCTAGGCATGACATCATGTTACCAGGTTATCAAAGGACAAACAACATAACTCCTGGAAAGTTGTCCCAACCATCATATCTGACCGAGATTCAGATCCGATTGGTGTCAGGATACCTCAGACCTAGGATACCTGAGAAGAAAAGGTGCAACGCAAATTGACGAGATGACATTGTAAGATTCTCGGGGAAATGAACTATGAAGTGATTTCCGTTAACAAGAGTCCATCATTAACCCAAGGAGAGGACAAGGAGGTGTCTGGTGAACTCAACAGCAATTCACCGATATTCCCAAAAGATGGATTTTCACCATTAGGTGAACAAGGAGATAACATTTGTCAGATCAAATGATATAAGGAAGTATGCTCGAGGAAAACATACACAATTAAACATTGGTTGAAAGGTGCGCCCGAAATGTGGATTGGGTTGCACGACCAATGTTAGAATGGTGATTCAATTAGCGAAGGACTTAGAATGAACTATCGCCCATTCACTTCAAAGCAATAGGGTTGCTAGAAGTTTTGAATTCACACGTCTTAGCTCCATTGTCGGTATTCCGGTTGAAAACAATACGGGGACCAAGGAATGAACGAAGATGGCAAGAAGTATTAAGATATCAAGAATTATTAAGAGGTGGTGAAATTCTCACCACATTCTTGACAAAAAGTGATGGTAATACTTCCGAGGTAAGGAAGATCAACTGCTGGGTAGCAGTGATCTCAAGGTTTACACAAAACGCGAACAAGTTGTGTTGAACGGAAGGCAATAAAGTGGTCGATGAGAACATGAATCATCGAGGGGCAAGGATGGTATTACCCATCATGAATTCAATTGAATTCCTGGAAGAGCTCATAAGGTTGAAGATGATCACGACACAATTGTCGAGAGATTTCATGCAGATGTAGTCAATCAGCGACGACATCAAGTCAAAGGAATGATGAAGCAAGAGGTTATTGGAACCACCGTTACGACACAAACTCTAAACCAAGCTTGTTGTTCAAGGCGAAATGATATGACGATGATGATCGACGTAAGGTTAGTTCATCGTCGAAAATTGTGCTCCGGGAAGAAGGACCGGGTAGCACAGTTAAAATTAGCTCGATAATGATATAGCCGATCAGGCTAGGAATGACTTGAAGGATTAATAAATTTGTAAGCAGTGATGGGTTCAAATACTTGTTGAATCGCAATGCGAACTCGATTCAGTTATCGGTGTCTTTGAGTGTATAATAACTCAGAGCCCGTGAAAAATTGGAATCAGTGGAAAGGTAGCACTTGATGAAGAACTCATAAGAAGTTATGCAGTTCCATGATAATCTTGAGATACCAGGGGGTAATACTCGACGACAGATCAAACTAGAAGTTGAACTGGGGTATTGCTCTATAGAAGACAAGTGCTTAAACTTGCACAGGACATGATATTTAAAGGAGAACATGGTCAGAACCACGATTGCAAAAAGGCCAGATCTCAGATATAAGATGAACTTATACCAAGGGAATAATTGATTTTAAAAGAAACTTCGATGAGAAGATGTACATCGTGTCCATGGGCATGAACGCAAAGTTCAAGGTCGACTCCCACTTCTCCAATGCACAACCTTTCATTCACTTCTCGCGCTCAATGAAGTTGTAGTTTTGAAATTTTATCTGGCAAAATACCAGAAGAGTACGACTCGTGAAAACTGTCGAGTTCACACATATTAAGGAAGGCATAGGTTCAACCCATCGGGGCATCTTAGAATCCTATACCAGAATCTTTTAGAAGTAATTAACTCAAGCTCGAAGGCAGAGCATGGTTGAGAAAGCAGACGATACAATTTAACAAAGGCATTATGTATCCGAGAAAAGGCTCACAAGTTTATTGATTATGAAGGGCGTTGTCAGATAAAATCCGACAAAGGATCTGGTGGTCCACAAGGGATCTGACGTGAGCATCGGTACTCAACTAGAGGAAGCAGATTATAGAAACAACTGACTAACTCAATTGTCAAATGCAAAGAAATTATGATTTCCAAATCAAGGGATCAGAAGCAATGCTCTGATTAGGGGTGGGTAAGTTGAATAGCCGTAGGGTACAATCAAAGACAATTGGATTGGTCGAGAACCAATTCCAGTAAAAAGAATGGCAGCTCAGCCGGAAAAGTAACTTATAAGGATCAATGATGATTGCGTGTATTCGTAAACATATTGAGTCAACAGACTCAAAATGGTAATGACAAGGAATGTCAATATGATTTATATACTTATGGGATTAATCATAATGAAAGCAAACAAGAAATTCCAGAGCAATAAGTTGCTGAGGATTTTCGCAATATCGGGTGGTATTTCGAAGACTTTTGTGTAACACATGGACAACTGGGGGATGGGCGGATACTCGATAAATGCGAGAATTAACCGTAGGGGTATTCAAGTGACAAGAACAGCAAGGCAGTAAGCTCAAGGGATTATCAAAACCACGACGAGTTTTTTAGGGTATCTTGTAATAACAGGACCACTGGGGTTGAATGTAAGAATAACAAATGCAAGTAGTTATCCATAAGGGTTTGCGGTGGAAGGTGAGTTGCAAACGCGATGAACACAAGTTCTCGGGTTAACAGCGGAGAGTATCTTCAGGGTCTTCTGGTGCAGCAGACGATCATCAGTAATAAGGGGCTCTCCGGGTGAAAGTGATAACGAGATCCTAATGTTAGATTTAGCAAAAATCATTTAACCCGAATAGAAGAGAAATAAGAGTCCCAGAGTATAGGTCGAGGGATAAAAGATCCTAATACCACCCAATGGCGACGTGGGCCCGTAAGGCACACAGCCAAGTTAGTAAAAGTTTTGCAATGGCTAGACTCAACTTCGGCCGAGGAGTTGGAAAGGGGATTCCTATAGGCAGTTGGCTCTGATACCAACTTGTGACGCCCCCGTTTCAATCGTACACTAATCATGCACGCAAATGTGTACGATCAAGATCAGGGACTCACGGGAAGATATCACAACACAACTCTACAAATAAAATAAGTCATACAAGCATCATATTACAAGCCAGGGGCCTCGAGGGCTCGAATACAAGAGCTCGATCATAGACAAGTCAGCGGAAGCAACAATATCTGAGTACAGACATAAGTTAAACAAGTTTGCCTTAAGAAGGCTAGCACAAACTGGGATACAGATCGAAAGAGGCGCAGGCCTCCTGCCTGGGATCCTCCTAACTACTCCTGGACGTCGTCAGCAGGCTGCACGTAGTAGGGGCACCTCCGGTGTAGTAGGGGTCGTCATCGACGGTGGCGTCTGGCTCCTGAACTCCAGCATCTGGTTGCGACAACCAGAAAGAAAGGAAAAGGGGAAAAAGGGGGGAGAAAGCAACCGTGAGTACTCATCCAAAGTACTCGCAAGCAAGGAACTACACTACATATGCATGGATATATGTGTAAGGAGGCCATATCAGTGGACTGAACTGCAGAATGCCAGAATAAGAGGGGGATAGCTAATCCTGTCGAAGACTACGCTTCTGGCAGCCTCCGTCTTGCAGCATGTAGGAGAGAGTAGATTGAAGTCCTCCATGTAGCATCTTCAAGTAGCATCTCCAAGTATCATCGCATAGCATAATCCTACCCGGCGATCCTCCCCTCGTATCCCTGAGGGAGAGCGACCACCGGGTTGTATCTGGCACTTGGAAGGGTGTGTTTTATTAAGTATCCGGTTCTAGTTGTCATAAGGTCAAGGTACAACTCCAAGTCGTCCTGTTACCGAAGATCACGGCTATTCGAATAGATTAACTTCTCTGCAGGGGTGCACCACATAACCCAACACGCTTGATCCCATTTGGCCGGACACACTTTCCTGGGTCATGCCCGGCCGCGGAAGATCAACACGTCGCAGCCCCACCTAGGCAAAACAGAGAGGCCAGCACGCCGGTCTAAACCTAAGCGCACAGGGGTCTGGGCCCATCGCCCATAGCACACCTGCACGTTGCGAGGGCGGCCGGAAGCAGACCTAGCCTAGTAGGCGTTCCAGTCCAATCCGGCGCGCGCCGCTCCGTCGCCGACGTCTGAAGTGCTTCGGCTGATACCACGACGCCGGGATACCCATAACTACTCCCGCGTAGATGGTTAGTGCGTATAGGCCAGTAGCCAGACTCAGATCAAATACCAAGATCTCGTTAAGCGTGTTAAGTATCCGCGAATGCCGAACAAGGCCAGGCCCACCTGTCTCCTAGGTGGTCTCAACCTGCCCTGTCGCTCCGCCACAAAGTAACAGTCGGGGGCCGTCGGGAACTCAGGCCCACCTCTACCTGGATGGAGCCACCTGCCCCTTCAGCCCCCATCTCCAAACAGTATCACCAGTAATGTAACAGTGTAAAGTATATAGTATATGCCCGTGATCACCTCCCAAAGTGATCACAGCCCAGTAGTATAGCATGGCAGACGGACAAGAATGTAGGGCCAATGATGGAACACTAGCATCCTATACTAAGCACTTAGGATTGCGGGTAAGGTATCAATGACTGTAGCAGCAATGACAAGCTATGCATCAGAATAGGATTAACGGAAAGCAGTAACATGTTACACTACTCTAATGCAAGCAGTATAGAGAAGAGTAGACGATATCTGGTGATCAAGGGGGGGGCTTGCCTGGTTGCTCTGGCAAGAGAGAGGGGTCGTCAACTCCGTAGTCGAACTGGTCAGCAGCAGCGTCGGTCTCGTAGTCTACCGGAGCAAAGAGGGGGAAGAAATAATGAATACAGAGCAAACAAAGCATCACAAAATATAACAAGGCAATACGCGGTGTTCGGTGTGCCCTAACGCGGTAGTAGGTGATACCGGTGAAGGGGGGAAAAACATCCGGGAAAGTATTCCCGGGGTTTCGTGTTTTCGGGCAGACGAGCCGGAGGGGGAAAGTTGCGGGTTCGATAGGTTAGGGGTGTGTGGCGGACGAACGGGTTGCGTATCCGGAATCGTCTCGTCGTTCTGAGCAACTTTCATGTTGAAAATATTTTAATCCGAGTTACGGATTAAAAGATATGATTTTCTAAAGATTTTATTAATTTCTGGAATTTATTTAATTATTTAATTAATTCGGAAAATGGATTTATGACGTCAGCATGACGTCATGCTGACATCAGCAGTCAACAGGGGTTGACTGGGTCAAACTGACGCGTGGGTCCAATGGGACCCACCTGTCATGCTCTGTTAGGTTAATTAGGATTTAGTTAAACTAATTACTGTTTAGTTAGACTAACAGGTTAATTAGTTTATTAAGCAGGATTAATTAACTTAATTAATTTAGTTAATTAATTAATTAACTATTTATATATATGTGTTTAATTCTTTTTCTTTTTCATTTTTTTAAAACGTTCTGGGGGGCGTGGGCCCCCCCGTTCAGTGGCACAGAGGCCATTCAGGGCGCGGGCGACGGGTAACGGGCGCGCCCCGTTCGGACGCACGCCCAGGGGCATGCGGGCGTGGGCGGCGGACCTGGCAGGTCGCCAGGCCGGCGTGGGCGAGGCCAACACGGGCCGGCCGGTGAGCGAGCGGCGGCGAGCACGGCCCCGTGTGGGCGGGCGCGCATGAGCGCGCGGCAGGGCTGCACCAGGGAGGCCGCGCACGGCGAGGATGACTCGGGCGCGCGGGGGGGGGGGGCTCGGCGCAGAGGGCGCGCGGGGCACGGTGAGCGCGTGCGGGCGCCGGCGAGGCGCCGGCGTGCCGGAGCACAGACGGCGCGGTGAGCGAGTGAGGGGGAGAGAGGAGAGGTCGGGGCTCACAAGGGGGAGTAGGGAACGGGGCAGTGTGCTCGACGGAGTTAGGGGAGGTCCGATGAGGAAGATATGGCGAGGCGGCGGCAGTCCGGTGAGGGAGGTCCGGCGGAGAAGCTCCGGGCGGCAGCGACGGGGTCGGGTCGTGCCCCGATCCAGATCGGGGGCGGGGCGTGGACGGGCGCCGGGGCGACTCGGGGTGAGGCGAGGAGGCGTCCAGCGAGCGGGGGAGGGTGACGGGCGACGCCGGCGACGCGGGATCTGGCTCCCCTGCCTCGATCCAGACGAGGGAGAGAGAGGAACGTGGGAGGCGCGAGTGGGGGGGAGTGGACGAGTGGGGTGGCGGCTAGGGTTGCGGGGGGGGGGGTAAGGAAAGGAGTGGGGTTGGCCGGTTGGGTCTTTGGCCGGTTGGGCCGGCCAGCTGGGCCATTCGGCCTAGTGGAGGGGGGCTTTTCATTTTCCTTTTGTTTTCTATTTTGTATTTTCCTTTTCTTTTATTATTTTCTATTTTATTTCAAGTTCCCTTTTATTTCAGTTTTATAAAAATAAACACTAGCACCTAAAATTGTATTTATAAATATACTACCGCCACCTTAATTCTCAACCCAAGATAAAATAGTTTAATATTTTATAAAATTCAACAGGCATTAATTTAACTGTTTTTAGCTACTGTTTTAATTATCTTAGAGCCTTTACATTCTTTCAAAGTTTGGTTTCTCCACCTTAATTACCTAAGTATTATTTGGTTCACTTAGAACATTTAAATTTTAATATTTGAAAACGTTTATTGTTTGCTCGATTTTGAATTGAATTTAAATCGGTTTCGAACTAACGCGATATTGACAATAGTAATCGAAGTGACATGGCATCATTAGCAGAGGGTTGCTGTAGCTTAATCATCCGGCGTCACAAATGTCCAAATGAGTTGAAATTTGCAGCGACCCTCACGCATCAAATTATCTACCACCCAAAAAAATTGGAATTTTTTGAATTTTTTTATTATTTGTTTTGATTTTTTTCATCAGCGCAGGTGCAGCTGAGCCTGGGTACAGAAACCACAAGCACGGACGTTGTTTGTTAGTTGGCACACGGAGCCCCGGTGCGGAGGTCGCGGGTTCGAAACAGCGAAACCCCTTTCGCTCTTTTTTTATACTGTAATTATAACTCTCAAACTATTTCTTAAGGCCACTCGAAAATAAACAGCGCCTCGAGCTGACGGGTGGGTCCAATCTCACGAATAGGGGCACGCTGATGTGGCATATGGCAAAGTACACAGTACATATGCAATGTGTAGAGCCATGACTGATGTTTCAACCTCTGGGACTGTATTGATCACGTATTTTTATGTATCGGAGCCGTATTGAAGCACTTTGCAACCTTCAGGACCAAGTTGAACGTCAGACTACGAGGATCTCGATGGCTCACGGATGCGTCACTTATCACCACCAAAGAAAACAAGAGTAACTTTTGCTAGGGATATCCTTTAATTAATGATTTCACGCCTTCCTCGGCATTGCTAATACCTTGTATGTCGATGGCTCACGAATGCGTCACTTATCACCACCAATGTTGATGGGTTGAACGGAGCAGCTGCCCTGCCGCGAATGCCATATATCACTTGTTGTGAGCAATAACCTTTTCTCGCTAATGTGAGATGTGTCCTGGGCTAACTCATTAGCACTACCTAAGAGGACTCGTCGAATGGTTCAACGAACAGCTTTTGAAACCTTTCGCCCTTGCTGTGCGAAGAATCAAAAGTGATGCTCGTAAAATATTGGGTCTCCCGCCACTATAGGAACAAAAAAATTTAGAAGTATTTTTTCTTTCCTTTTTCTTCTATATTCTTCTTCTTGTTGTTTTTTCTTTTTCTTTTTTTATTGTTTCTTCCTAATTTTTCTTTTTCTTTCAGCTTGAAAATTTTCCAGATTCAGACATATTATTTTCCATTTTTGAAACATTTTTAAATTGGTGTTTTTTCAAATTAGTCAACATTTTCAATATCCACGAATATTATTTAAATTCATGAACATTTTACAAATTCATGATCACTATTTAAAAATTAGCAAACCTTTTTTATGAATTCACTGACATGTTTTCATATTCGTGAATATTTTTTAAAATTTCTGAACACTTTTCAAATTCATGAGCAATTTGGAAATCCGCAAACAATTTTTCAAATTTGTGAAAAAATTAAATTCAAGAATATCTTCAAATCAATGAAATTTTACATTACAAATTTTCTAAATTCATGAACTTTCCGTGAATTCATGTACTTTTTAAATTCATGAACACTCTTGGAATTTCTTGACCTTTTTCAAATTTGTGCTTTTTTCAATTCGTGTACGTTTTTCCAAATTCATTTTTTTAAATTGTCGATCATTTTCAAATTCTTGAACTTTTTCTTACTTCATGGACATTTTACAAATTCACGAACAATTTTTCAAATTCATTAATATTTTTTTGAATTCTTGAAATTTTGCCCATTCTATGAAGTTTGGTAATTGGTGATTTTTTTAGCTCCTAAACATTTTTTGAAATTAAAAAATATCATATTTTTGGACTTTTTTAGTATATTCTTTTTAAAATTGAATCAAAATTTTCTAGTTCATGGAATTTTATGAATTCATGAACATTCTTTGATATTACGAACAATTTTATTTTATCATTTCGAGGTTTATTGGTGCAGCAAAAAAAAACAGAAGGCGAAAACCCGATGAATCTTACATATGATCTGAAGCAATCAATAATGGCTCGGCCGACCTCATGTTAGCAACGAGGGAGAGAAGACTTTCTGATTCAAGATGGCAAAGGGGACGAAACCCGTCGTCTTTTGCATACAATCTGGATAAAGAATAAACTAACACTAGTGCTTATGAATTTGCATCTAAAACAGAGGGAGGGAGAAAAGTATGAAGTATTAGCTTTGGTGTATTTTTTTTGGACATAGTGACAATGGCAAGTTGACGTATGTAGTGCATTAGCAATTTGACATATATAGTGGCAGTAGCAAGTTGGACTCTAGTATATGTATTTTTTTGGACATAGTGGCAGTAGCATTTTTCTTATCATAGCATGGTACCCTAAAACAGTAGCAACTTATACATGTAGCCTGCAATATGTTGACCAGAAAAAACACACTTTATATTATTTCTACAAGGATTCTGAATCCATTCTGTTTTTTTCTTGCAAGAGTGTACTAGCTTGAGCTCAACTTCTGAATTCATGAAAAGAGATCATATACTAGAGTCTAAACCAAACCCTAGCAAACCTAATCCATCAATTCATAGAAAATTAGAATCATCCATCTCGAACCCTAGCATCTTCCATCTTAGATCATGCAAGACCGAGCTACTCACCTCGTCTTTAACTTCATGTGGACATTGTTTGGGTGGGGGCTTGGGGATTAGAGCATCTCCAACCGTTGGCCCCGTAGGCGGCGATTTTACGCGTCCCCTGGGGGCGAGCCGGCGCTAAAATCGGCACAGGGGCGGGCGGGTTCCCAGCCGCTCGCCCAAGGATCGCCCCCAGGCGCGGATTTTTTTAAAAAGAACTGAATTCGGCAAAGTTTGACAAATTGGACAAAACGTTCGGCTAAATTCGGCAAACTTGACATATATTCGACATGTTCGACGTTACATAAGTTATTTAAAATAATCCAACTAAGGGGCGAAGAAGTCGCTGAGCGCGGCGAAGTCGCCGATGTCACCGCCATCCTCGTCGTCGTCGCCGACCTTCTCCTTCTTGATGGCGCGGCCGCCCCTGCTGGACCCCTGCCCGGCCTCGCCATGGCGGACCGGTGGTGGCGGCGCGTCGTCATCACTGTCGTCGAGGACGACGACGCCTCCCTCGTCCCGGCCACGACGCCGAGCTTCGAAGAGCTCGTAGGCGAGGCGCTGGCGCTCCAGCTCCAGCTGGGCCCAGTCATCGCGCGCCCATTTGAGGGCCGCCGCATCATCGAGCTCCTCCTCCTTGACGCCACCGGCGAGCCCGGGTTCCGACATGACGATGGCGAGGCCCGGCTCCGTCTTTGGCTTGACATAGCGCGAAGGAGCCGAGGAGGAGGCGCGCCTGCCGCCCTCGTTGATGACGATGCCGGCGCTGCGGGTGCGCTGACCGAGCGGCATCTCCGCGGCGGGCTCGGCCTTGACGCCGAACAGCGTCGGCGAGTCGGAAGAGTGGGAGGAGCGGGAGGAGGACTGAGAGGAGGAAGACAAGGAAGAGCCGAACCTCCTGGGCAGCCATGGCCCGGCGCTCTGGCGGGTGGGGGGGGGGAGGGGGACGGCCGCCGCGGCAGGGTATGCCAACGGCGGGTCATTGCCGCCCTCGAGGTACGCCAGCACCTCGTGGAGTGTGCGGCCCGGGACGCCCCACCAGATGCGGCGCCCGTCACTGTTCTTGATGTCCCCCACCACCGGCGCCCCGTTCGTGGACGCCAGCCGCTACGGCTGTGAAAGTGCGTTATATCGACTAGAGGGGGGGGTGAATAGGCGATTTTTATGAATTCTTCACTGAGGAATTTGCTAGTGAGAAAATTCCTTAGCGAAGAACTACTTGCAGCGCAATAAGTACTCAGAAGTAAACATAGCAGAACACAAGCATGGTCATCATGATGAAATGTAGACAAGCACACCGTACAGAAAGCGTAATCACAGGATAACACAGGATAAAGACAAACAGACTGAAGAAATTGAACGAAAGTCTTCAGACAAAGTCTTCAAACACAGATATGACAAGCACACAACACAATACTGAGGAAATAAAAGAGTTGAGGAAATAGAACCAGTTGGCTTGGTGAAGACAATGATTTGGTAGACCAGTTCCAACTGTTGTCTCAGTTGTACATCTGGTTGGAGCGGCTGAGTATTTAAACTCGAGGACACACAGTCCCGGACACCCAGTCCTGAGCACGCAGCTCGGGACACCAAGTCCTCACTGTATTCTCCTTGAACTAAGGTCACACAGACCTCGTCCAATCACTCGTGGTAAGTCTTCAGGTGACTTCCGAACCTTGACAAACTCGGTCACTCGGCGATCCACAATTCCTCTTGGATGCTCTAGACCATGACGCCTAACCGTCTGGAAGAAGCACAGTCTTCAAAGGTAACAAGCGTCGGATCCACGCAGGATCAATCTCTTCAGTGATGCTCAATCACTTTGGGTTTGTAGGTGTTTGGGTTTGGGTTTTTCCTCACTCGATGATTTTCGCTCAAAGTCCTCGGAGGATGGGTTGCTCTCAAATGAAAAGTGTCAGTTTCTCTCGGAGCAGCCAACCAACTAGTGGTTGTAGGGGGCGGCTATTTATAGCCTAGGGAGCAGCCGACATGATAAGACATAAATGCCCTTCAATGATATGACCATTAGGTGGATAAGATATTTTGGGACAGCTGGCACGCAGCACAGCAACGGTCGGAAATTTGAGGTTCAAATTCCTCAGGGCTATCATGTTCCTCACACTTTAGGCAATCCGCACTGGCGAATTCCTAACTCCTCAGTAAGAACAAATTCCTCAGAGACCAGAAGAACTTCGTCTCTATCACTGATGAAATTGACTGAACTGTATGAGATTTCCAATGGCTTCACTCGAAGGGATTGGTAGGTGTAGGATTTTGAGTTGAGCATCACATGGAAATTTTTCCTTAGTATTTTCTCGACCCCCTTTAATAGTACGGTGTTTCCTATGACTCAAGAAAGAGAAAACGAAACTACGAAAACAAAAGTCTTCACGCTTCATGTTCCTCGAATGAATACCAAGTCTTCAAGGTCACACCAATTTTTTCACTTTCAAAGTCTTCAGAAAGTCTTCAGAATATCAAAGTCTTCAGTCGAAGAACTTCATTTTTAGGGGTCGACTTTCTCTGTAAATAGCAAACTCCTCATAGACTTATAGACCTGTGTACAATCATAAACGCATTAGATCCTTCACCTATAAGTCTTCAATACACCAAAATCACTAAGGGGCACTAGATGCACTTACAGGCTGCCGGCCTTGAAATTACTCCGCCCACGACATGTGGTTGTCGGCGGCATACTGGGGGAGGGCGCACTGCTCCTCCGTCAGGGACGCTCGCACGTGGTCGACCTCGGCGGTGAAGATGCCGAGGCGCGCGTTGACGTCGGGCACCAGGGGGTGTGGGGACGCCCCCGTTGTTGAGCTTCCACCCCGTCGGCCCGGCGCGCATGTCCGGCAGTGCCGGGATGTTGGCCTCGAAGAGGAGGTACGCCTCCCACTCCTGAAGCGAGCGGCGGCCGAAGCCGTTGGCCGCCGCGGCGTTGCCAGGGAAGCGTTCGGCCATCGCTGAGGGAGGAAAGGGAGATAGGAAGAGCTCGGCGGCGGACGAGAGAGAGGCAGATATCGGCGGTTGGTTTTGGGCTTGGGCTGGTGTGGCCAGCGGCTATATAATAGACCCGCTTGAAGACTAACTCAAATTTCTCCCCCTTTGTCATCGAATGACCAAAAGGATCGAAACTGAGGACTAACGCCCCTGAAGATAATCAAATTGATGAAGGAGCGCCAGCGTTGTCGGGGTCGGATGTTGTAGTAGGGCCTGTCGCAGTGTCGTCGAAGTCTTCATGTTCATCAGTATCGCGCGATGAAGAAAAGGAGCTGGCCACCAAAGAAGGAACCTTGACCTTCTTGTATTTATTCGGAGGAGGTGCAGACCAGTCAAATTCTTCCTTGAGACCCATTTTCTTCAGATCTTCAGCGCTGTAGACATGAGACAGAACAGCCCAAGTACGATTGAAGGTTTCATGGAGGTAGCATTGGTTTTTCTTCACTGCATTGTGTGTTGAGGTCATGTTGTGAAGAATTGAACCAAACTGACGCTTGATCCATTTATGATTGCGATCAACCTTCTGATGAAGACTGAGGAGTAACTCATGATCAGTCATCACCCTGGGCGCTGTGCCTTGAGGATTTTGCTTGGTGTTGTTGTTGGCGGTAGAGTCATGTGTGGCAGAGTCATCATTGGTGGAATAGGAAGCAGCCTTGCGAAATTGACCATCCAATGGACGAATGCCTTCATCTATCACAGCAGTTGCCTTGCCTTTGTCATCAGCTGAGGAAAATGTCCGTTTGAGGACTTCAATTGGAGGCAAGTAGCTGCAGTGGTTCAGAGTGTTAGCCTTGTAGTTGAGTGAAGACCTTGTCCCGATGAATCTCATAATCCACGGCGCATAAGCCTTCAACTCAAATGGTGACATGGCAATATTTGCCAAAGTCCTCATGAAGAAATCATGGAAGTTGACGGGAATGCCATGAATGATGTTGAAAAGCAGATTCTTCATGATGCCAACGACTTCTTCATCATTTGAGTCATGGCCTTTGATAGGACTCATTGTCTTCGACAGAATACGATAGACAGTCCGAGGCACGTACTGTAATTCCTTGACGAGGAAATTGGATCGAGGGGCCTGCCCTGGCTTCAGAGGCTTCATCAAAACTTGCATGTAGTGATCAGTAAGCTCAGGGTCACTGTAGACACAACGCGCACCATCAAGGGGAGGACTGAGTGGTAGGGCATGAAGCAATTCAGTTGCTGGTGCCTTGTAATGAGTATTTTCCGTCATCCAGTCCAGAACCCATGAGTTCACATCTTCATAATTTCCTGTGATGTGCAGCGTTGCATAGAACTGAAGAATGAGTTCTTCATTCCAATCACAGATGTCAGTGCAAAAGTTTAGCAGCCCAGCGTCATGAAGAGCACTGAGGACTGGCTCGAAGCATGGCAGAGACTCCATGTCCACCTGGGGAATATGTGCATGATCGAAGACTTTGTCTTTGTTGAACAGCATTAAGGAATAGAAATTGGCTTGACTGGCAGTCCAGAAGCGCCTCTTCCTTATGCGAGCAGAATCATAAGGATTGTAATCAGTGAAGAATACATGCTCGCCATAGAAATCTTCAGCCTTGAACTTCTGTTTCCTTGAGAACGGATCCTTTGGCTTTGGCAGAGGAGTGTCAGTGAGTTGCATCACGACCTCAGGAATAGCGATCTCAGGTTCATCAGGCTAAGGAATTTTTGGTTCCTCTTCAGTTGCAGTCTACGTTGTCGTATGATCAGCAGCAGCAGTTTCTTCAGCACTAGTGGCTGGAATTTCTTCATGCACAGATGCAGTGGGATGAGTTTCTTCAGAGCCCATTTGAACTGTTGGTGCAGGGGACTAAGGAATTTGTTGTAGCGGGGTGAAGAGTGAAGAATTGGGGTGCTGACTTTCCCAAAAGTCATCATTCATAACTGGTGTGGTACTCCCAATATCCACATCTTCATCTTCCATTTCTTCAACGCCGGCCTCTTCAGCAGGAGTTGAAGGGATCGCATCCACTTCAATTTCTTCATCCATCTGCTCTGACGAAGCAGCAGAATGATTTTCTTCATCAGATCTGCTGGGGATCTCATATTCTTCACCAAAAGGAACAAGGTCCTTTGATGGCATGGTTGATATCGGAACAACATCAATCGGATTTTCAAATGAGCTGGTCATAGGCTTCATCTTCTTTGGAGCTGAAGATTCTGATGCATCTGATGCTTTCCTTTTCTTCACTGCAGCTCGCTCTGCAGCCTTGGTATTCTTCACATCTGAAGCAGATGGAAGGATAGGAGTTGGTGTCGGCGCAGGAGGAGCTGAGGAATCTGGTTCATTTTCTTCAAGAACAACTGATGCAGTTGCCCTGACCTCTTCAGTTTCTTCAGGCGCACCACTAGTGGATGCCCTGGCAATGTCTTCAGCAGCTGGAATGCAGTCATCAGCCCTGGAACTCACATTTTCTTCAGCAGCCTGAATGTCATCAGCGGTGCTCGCATGTTCTTCAGTAGGCTGAGCAGATGCTGCAGCCTGAGGAATTTCTGGTTGCGATGGAGCTACAACCTTGGTGAAATTTTCAGTCAGCTTAACAAATATGACCTTGGCTCCTTTCCAATCAGCATAATAAGCATCAAATTCATCGCTGAGGGTTTTGATGTCAGCCTGCATCTTGACAAGTTCTTCAGTTGTCATCTTGACAACATTTTTCTTCAGCAGTTTCTCTTTCCTGTACTGCAACTTCTTGATCTGTCTCGCCCTCTCGTACTTCCATTTCTCCTCTTGGATGAAATGAGTCAACATGTGATTTTGACCAGGTGTCAACTTGAAGTCTATCATAGGAGTGTTTGGGTCCTTGTGCCAGAGATCAATGTAATCGAGGATCGCCCTTGGATCCAAAAGTAGTGGCACGGGTGTGCCTTTGGCACTAGCGGCCTTGGCTTGACTATCTCTGATGATTTCGGCAAGTTCTTCTTCATCAGCCTCATCATCATCAGAGGGCACTTGGAAGTCCACCTGCTTCTTCTTAGGACTAGGATGAGGACCGCGTCCAGCAGTAGCCTTTGTCTTCAGCAAGGAGGGGCCAGCTGAGGAACTTGGTGCAGCTGAGGAACTTGCTGAGACACCAGATGCAATGGACATGCCTGTAGTCCTTTGGCACGTGGCAAGATGCACAGGTACTGAGGACTTTGTCGGGACAGCTGAGGACTTTGGAGGAGCAGGAGCAGCATGAGGAATTGGTCTTGATGACTTTGAAGATTCTGGCCGTGAGGGCACAGTTGAGGAACTTGGCCGCAAGGGCACTGTTGGTGAAGCACTTGGCTTGTGCGCATGCTTCTTTGCCATAGATCTCTTTGGCTTGATAGAGGCCTCAGTGGCAGCATCAGCAGAGTCTTCATTGAATTTCCTCACTGCTTCTTTTGCTTGCCTCGCCAACTTGGCTTGGCGCTTGGCCCATTCTTTAGGGAAGTCCTCACCACGTTTGATGCTAGTGGGATCTGCCTCTTGGCCAGGTGCCAATGGGGCTCTTGGGCATGGAGGATTAAGTGCGAATTTCTTCATATACTTTGGAGTTACATATCTGTATTCCCTCCATTCGCGTTCCCATCTCCTCTCAATCCTCTGTATACGCACCTTGCGCTGATTTTTGTTTTCTTTGCCAAACTTGGCCTCATCAGGTGTGCAGTATTCTTTGTAAATGTCCTCGGGGATTTCAAAAGCAGTCATGACCTTAGGCTTCTTCCCTCCTTTCTGCGGCTTCTTTCCATCAGCCATTTTCTTCAGTTGAGGAATTTGAACAATCGAATTCTCTGAAGAAGTATGCAACTTTTCTTCGAGGAACGCTGCAAATGAGTTAAGTTGATGAGAACATAGTGATTCAGCAGCGGACATGAGTACCTATGAACAGAGTATAGCTGCGAGGAATTTGGAGAGGTCATATGCGTTCTCAGAGGGTTTTTCATAAAGAACAAGGTTGAGGAATTTGACCAGATGACTCTTGAAGAATTTCACTAAGCTTTCTTTGTCTTAGGTTCCAGAGTTGTATAGATCGAAGATCCACACAATTGAGGAATCTTGAAGAAAAAATGATGCTTAGAGAAACGAATCAAGAACAGATGACTTGTGGGGTGTTTTGTGTGTGAGGATTTGAAGAAAAACACCTTTGAAGATTTTGTAGAAAACATTCGAATCAAAAGAGGACAGTAAAAGTAACTTTTAATTACCCTGAATGAAGAACACGATGAACACAGAGATGGAGAAGTGAAGTTCGTCGGTGTAGATCGTCCACGCCCTAACTTGGCGGAGGAAGACGTCTACGGCGGTGGCGGAGTGAAGATTTCCGCGGCCGGCGCAAGTACGACGACGACGAGGTCGGGGTAGTGAAGCTCTTCCTCACCGGCGACGATGGAGTAGCGGCGGCGCTAGGGTTTGGGAAGCTCGAGCGGGAGAGAGAGTTCGAGCGGAGTAAAGGAAGTGAGGAAGGGGACGGGGGTATTTATAGCCACAGTGAAAAACTATTCGCCCGAAGATTTCGGACGAACGTGCCCCTGACCCTTCTCCTTCGCACGACATGTGTCACCCACGTACTATGAAGTGGAGATTGTGTAAGATCGTGGGTGAATAGGATAATGTATCATGGGATGCGGAACGGTTTGAGCGGCAAAACCGAAACTTTTGGATAAGATTAGTTTTAACGTTCCGTTCGCAATTTCTTCAGCTGACAAGGACACAGTGAAGATTTTGAACGAGTTTCAAATAGAACGCACATGAAGAATTTGTGAATAGATTGGGTTGAGTATAGCATAGAGGGGGAAGGGTCCGATCACATTCACTTAGAAGAAAAACCAACTTGAAGAAATAACCATAAGTGAATGCTGTAGAGGACAAAAACTCATATATATATATAGCTAATGAAGAAAAACGACGGAGCACGTGAAGATTTTGCACAATTGAAGAATTTGAACAACTGAGGAATTTCACAAAACTGAGGAAAAACTCAAAGTGAAGATTTTTCAACTTTTGTGGTGGCGTGACCCACCGTATAAGACTGATGATTTCAGACACCGCGTACAATTGTCGTAGGGTTCTGAGAATCAAATTCTTCATTAATTTCTTCACACTTAGAGTGTTATTCTTCATTGATTGAAGAAAAACGTTTCTTCATGTGTTGCACATCTAAGTCATCAATTTTGCATAAGTGTTAGGATGAGTGCCTTTTCAAAGTACATTCGAAGACTCTAAGATATTTAGCTCACACCACAACTTGCTAAATCTCTTCTCATCCAAGGGCTTTGTGAAGATATCGGCTAGCTGTTCTTCAGTCTTCACATGCTCAATAGAAATGTCGCCCTTCAACACATGATCACGAAGAAAATGATGACGAATCTGAATGTGCTTAGTCTTCGAGTGCTGAACTGGGTTGTGAGCAATCTTGATGGCACTCTCATTGTCACAGAGGAGAGGCACATTCTTCACATTGACGCCATAGTCCTTGAGAGTTTGCTTCATCCATAGCAGTTGAGCACAGCAAGAACCAGCAGCAATGTACTCAGCTTCAGCAGTAGACAGTGATACGCAGTTCTGTTTCTTCGAGGACCAACAGACCAAAGATCGTCCGAGGAAATGACATGTAACAGATGTTGACTTGCGATCCACACGATCACCAGCATAGTCAGAGTCAGAATATCCAATGAGGTCAAAATCTGAGCCCTTGGGATACCATAATCCCAGTGTTGGTGTGTGAGCTAGATATCGAAGAATATGCTTCACAGCCTTATGGTGTGATTCCTTTGGTGCAGCTTGAAATCAGGCACATATGCAAACACTGAGCATTATATCTGGCCTAGATGCACATAAGTACAATAAGGAACCAATCATGGAGCGGTATACCTTGTGGTCGAAGTCAATACCATTTTCATCAGTGCACAGATGGCCATTTGTGGGCATAGGAATTTTGACACCTTTGCAATCTTGCATGCCGAATTTCCTTAGGTACATCAGCTTGACGTTCTTCACGTTCTGGAATGAATTCTTCAGCAGATTCTTCAGTAGGAATGACATCCTCAGTAGCCTTGAACTTGATAGAATCTTCAGGAGCTGGTTCATCTATCACAGAAGGTAGGTGCTCTCTTTGCGAGCCATTAGTTTCATCGAACCGCACATCTACAGTTTCAACAACCTTGTGAAGAATGTTTTTCAAGACTCTGTAGGTGTGCGAGTCCTTTCCGTAACCAAGCATAAAACCTTCATGTGCTTTCGGTGCAAATTTTGAGTTATGGTGAGGATCTCTAATCCAGCATGTAGCACCGAAGACTTTGAAATAACTCACATTGGGTTTCTTGTCAGTGAGGAGTTCATAGGCAGTCTTCTTGAAGAATTTGTGAAGATATACTCTGTTGATGATGTGGCACGCAGTATCAATTGCATCAACCCAGAAACGATGAGGCGTTTTGTACTCATTGAGCATAGTGCGAGCCATCTCAGCAAGAGTCCTGTTCTTGCGCTCCACGACGCCATTCTGTTGAGGAGTATAAGGAGCAGATAATTCATGAGTAATACCAAGTTCATCAAGATAGTCATCGAGACTAGAATTCTTGAACTCAGTTCCATTGTCACTTCTGATGTGCTTGATCTTCACACCAAAGTTGGTTGAAGCCCTCGAGGAAAATCATTTGAAGACTTCCTGCACTTCATGTTTGTAAGTAACAAGGTGTACCCATGTGTAACAAGAGTAATCATCAACAATAACAAATCCATATTGAGATGCTTCATTTGAAACGGCAGAATAGTGATTAGGACCGAAGAGATCCATGTGAAGCAATTCAAATGGACGAGTAGTGGTCATGATAGTCTTAGCTGGATGCTTGGCCTTGGTCATTTTTCCAGCTTCACAGGCACCGCATAAGTGATCCTTGAGGAATTTGACATTCTCAATCCCAATGACATGCTTCTTCTTCGCAAGCGTGTGCAAATTCCTCATGCCTGCATGACCAAGTCGTCGATGCCATAGCCATCCTTCTGAAGCTTTTGCAAGTAGGCACACGGCTAGTTATGAACCTGTAGAGAAATCAACAATATACAAGTCTCCTCTCCTGAAGCCTTCGAAGACATTGGAATTGTCAGCTTCCATAATCACAACACAACGATACTTTCCAAAAACAACAACCATATCAAGATCACAAAGCATTGAGACAGACATAAGGTTGTATCCTAAGGACTCAACAAGCATGAGTTTGTGCATGTGTCGATCCTTTGTGATCGCAACCTTACCTAGACCCAATACCTGACTTTTGCCTTTGTCAGCAAAGATGATATGCTTCAGATGCGATGGTGATAAGGGAGCATCCACCAATAGATTCTTGTCTCCAGTCATGTGATTTGTACATCCACTATCGAGGACCCACTCAGTGGCTTTGGGTTGATCATCCTGTAGATGAATTAGTGCAGCTTACGAACCTCATATACTTCATAAGTGAAGAATATGACATCAATTCATCAGATCAATTTCATTAAGAATGTAACAGATAAAACAGTATGAGCATGTGTGAAATGAAAGTTCATTTCTTCATGATTAGCCTGCGTCCTTTCAGGCACTTTTCAGGTCTCCAGCAAATTCTTCAGACGTTTATGCACGTCTGGAGACCTGAACCTGCAGAAGAGATTAGTTCTTTTTCTTCACCACCCACATCTGAATGGGTGGCAAAGAGTTCATCACTCTGCGAGCTCCATACGAGAAAGGTGGCATGGATGCCAAACCAGTTCGTTTCACATAAGAGGGGTTAGGATAAGCATATGAATAAGCAGAGAAATTCTTCGAGGACTTATGAACATAATAATTTGAAGAATAATGCTCATATTCATAGCCCTTGGCTCTTCCCTGCGAAACAGAGTTGTTAGCATGATGATGTTCATATGAGGACTTTGATCCTTTTGAGGAATTTGATCCACGTGAGGAATTTGGTCCGTATGAAGACTTGGATCCATATGAAGAATTTGGTCCATATGAAGAATTTGATCTGGGGTTCCTATTCTTCATGGGTGGTGTCATGAGGACATTCACCTGAAGACTTTTGAGGCACCTTTTGGGAACCCAAATTTTCTTCATAGGGGAACCGTTCCTGCAGTTAGTCCCAACATATCTAGCAAATACTTCACCATTCTGATTTTTGAACAGTTTATAGTTGGAGTCAAATGACTCATCAGAGGAATGAGAAGATTCACATGTAAAGCCAGATAGATTAGATGGATCAACTGGAGGTCCCTTTGCAGCAACCCATGAGGTTTTGGGGTACTGCTCAGGCTTCCAATATGTACCATCAGCATTGAGTTTCCTCTCAAAGGCAATACCCTCCTTCCTAGGGTTCCTGTTGAAGATCTGCTTTTTAAGCACATCACAAAGAGTCTGATGCCCTTTGAGGCTTTTGTACATGCCTATCATGTACAATTCCTTCAGCCCTGCATCGTCAGTGATACTAGCAATGTCCTCAGATGAGGAATTAGTGATAGCAGAGGCAGGTGAAGAATTTGTAACATTAGAAGCATTTGAACATTCAGGTGAAGAATTAGCAGATTCACATTCAATGCATTTCATACATGGAGGAACAAATTCTTCCTGAGCAGCGTTGATTTGTTGAGCAAGTAATGAATCGCGCTCCTTCTGAAGATCTTCATAACTCACTCTTAGCTTCTCAAGATCTTGCTTTCTTTGAAGAAATTCATAAGAAAGTTTCTCATGATCAGATAAGAGAGTGTTATGATGACATTGAAGGTTGTCAAACCTGGTCTGAAGTTGGAAGATTTTCAGTCAAGGTTTTAGTGCGATCCATTTCTTCACCCAACATATCATTACTTTTGTCTAGCATGTTTTGAACCTTTTCAAAAGCCCTTTGTTGTTGTACAACAATCTTAGCAAGTTTAGAGTAGCTGGGCTTAGGATTTTCATCAGATTCATCCTCACTAGATTCAGAGGAGGCATATTTGAGTACCTTGGCACCCTTTGCCATGAAGCAATAGGTGGGAGCGTAGTCATCATTGTCTTCATCAGCATTGTTGGTGAGGTCATTTTCTTCAGAGTTGAAGATAGACTTGCTGACAAAAGCAGTAGCGAAAGCTAGGCTCGCCACACCAGACTCGGAGTCCTCAGATGCCTCTTCTTCCTCATTTTCTTCAGATTCAGCCTCAGAGTCCATTTCCTTGCCAATGAATGCCCGAGCCTTCTTGGAGCTGCTCTTCTTGTGAGACGAAGACTTCGAGGATTTTGATGATGAAGATTTTGAGGATTTCTTCTTTTTCTTCGCATCATCAGAACTGTAATCCTTGTATTTCTTCTTCTTTGATTCCTTTTCCCACTGAGGACAATCTTGAATGTAGTGTCCAGGTTTCTTGCACTTGTGACAAAGCCTTCTCTTGTAGTCACTGGATGAGGAATCATTGCTCTTTGAGGGTCTTCCAAAGCGACCATGTCTTGAGAACTTCTGGAATTTCTTCACGAGCAGTGCTAGCTCCTGGCTAAGTTCTTCAGGGTCACCAAGGCTGCTGCTAGTCTTCATCTTCTGACTCAGATATTGCCTTGGCCTTCAGTGCACGTGATCTGCCATAGCTCGAACCATAGAGATCTCTCTTCTCAGCAAGCTAGAACTCATGAGTATTTAGCCTCTCGAGGATATCAGCGGGATCAAGTGACTTGTAATCAACACGCTCTTGTATCATCAATGCCAGAGTATCAAATGATGAATCAAGCGATCTCAGCAATTTCTTCACCACCTCATGATCGGAGATGTTAGTGGCACCAAGTGCTTGAAGCTCATTTGAGATGTCAGTGAGGCGATCGAAGGTTTGCTGAACATTTTCATTGTCGAGTCTTTTGAAGCGGTTGAAGAGATTGCGAAGAACATCAACTCGAGAGTCATGCTGTGTTGAGACTCCTTCATTGACTTTGGACAGCCTATCCCAGATAAGCTTAGCAGTTTCCAAATCACTCACTCTTCCATACTGTCCTTTGCTTAGATGGCCACATATGATATTCTTCGCTTGAGAATCGAGTTGCTTGAATCTCTTCACATCAGCAGCATTCAGAGAAGGTGTGACTAAGGGAACACCATTTTCCACAACATACTAGAGATCGTTATCAATTGCCTCAAGATGCATTCGCATCTTATTCTTCTAGTAGGGGTAGTCCGTCCCATCAAAGGTAGGACACCCAGCGGAGACCTTGATCATACATGCGGTCGACATAACTAAAACTCCAGGCTGTTAAACCAAAATCACACAGAACAAGGTAGTACCTTGCTCTGATACCAATTGAAAGTGCGTTATATCGACTAGAGGGGGGGGTGAATAGGCGATTTTTATGAATTCTTCACCGAGGAATTTGCTAGTGAGGAAATTCCTTAGCGAAGAACTACTTGCAGCGGAATAAGTACTCAGAAGTAAACATAGCAGAACACAAGCATGGTCATCATGATGAAATAAAGACAAGCACAGAGTACAGAAAGCGTAATCACAGGATAACACATGATGAAGACAAACAGACTGAAGAAATTGAACTAAAGTCTTCAGACAAAGTCTTCAAACACAGATATGACAAGCACACAACACAATACTGAGGAAATGAAAGAGTTGAGGAAATAGAACCAGTTGTCTTAGTGAAGACAATAATTTGGTAGACCAGTTCCAACTGTTGTCTCAGTTGTACATCTCGTTGGAGCGGCTGAGTATTTAAACTCGAGGACACACAGTCCCGGACACCCAGTCCTGAGCACGCAGCTCGGGACACCAAGTCCTCATCGTATTCTCCTTGAACTAAGGTCACACAGACCTCGTCCAGTCACTCGTGGTAAGTCTTCAAGTGACTTCCAAACCTTGACAAACTCAGTCACTCGGCGATCCACAATTCCTCTTGGATGCTCTAGACCATGACGCCTAACCGTCTGGAAGAAGCACAGTCTTCAAATGTAACAAGCGTCGGATCCACACATGATCAATCTCTTCAGTGATGCTCAATCACTTTGGGTTTGTAGGTGTTTGGGTTTGGGTTTTTCCTCACTCGATGATTTTCGCTCAAAGTCCACGGAGGATGGGTTGCTCTCAAATGACAAGTGTCAGTTTCTCTCGGAGAAGTCAACCAACTAGTGGTTGTAGGGGGTGGCTATTTATAGCCTAGGGAGCAGCCAACATGATAAGACATAAATGCCCTTCAATGATATGACCGTTAGGTGGATAAGATATTTTGGGACAGCTGGCGCGCAGCACAGCAACGGTCGGAAATTTGAGGTTCAAATTCCTCAGGGCTATCATGTTCCTCACTGTGTAGGCAATCCGCACTGGCGAATTCCTAACTCCTCAGTCAGAACAAATTCCTCAGAGACCAGGATAACTTCGTCTCTATCACTAATAAAATTGACTGAACTGTATGAGATTTCCAATGGCTTCACTCGAAGGGATTGGTAGGTGTAGGATTTTGAGTTGAGCATCACATGGAAATTTTTCCTTAGTATTTCCTCGATCCCCTTTAACAGTACGATGTTTCCTATGACTCAAGAAAGAAAAAACGAAACTACGAAAACAAAAGTCTTCACGCTTCATGTGCCTCGAATGAATACCAAGTCTTCAAGGTCACACCAATTTCTTCACTTTCAAAGTCTTCAGAAAGTCTTCAGAATATCAAAGTCTTCAGTCGAAGAAGTTCATTTTTAGGGGGCGACTTTCTCTGTAAATATCAAACTCCTCATAGACTTATAGACATGTGTACACTCATAAATGCATTAGATCCTTAACCTATAAGTCTTCAATACACCAAAATAACTAAGGGGCACTAGATGCACTTACAGGCTGCCGGCGCTGGAAGTACTCCACCCACGACGTGTGGTTGTCGGCGGCGTACTGGGGGAGGGCGCGCTGCTCCTCCGTCAGGGACGCCCGCACGCGGTCGACCTCGGCGGCGAAGATGCCGAGGCGCGCGTCGACGTTGGGCACCAGGGGGGTGTGGGGACGCCCCCGTTGCTGAGCTTCCACCCTGTTTGCCCGGTGCGCATGTCCGGCAGCGCCGGGATGTTGGCCTCGAAGAGGAGGTATGCCTCCCACTCCTGAAGCGAGCGGCGGCCAAAGCCGTTGGCCGCCGCGGCGTCGCCGGGGAAGCGTTCGACCATCGCTGAGGGAGGAAAGGGAGATAGGCAGAGCTCGGCGGCGGGCAAGAGAGAGGCAGATATCGGCGGTTGGTTTTGGGCTTGGGCTGGTGTGGCCAGCGGCTAGAGGGAGCCGCTGGTTTTATAGCCGCGCTGTGTGTACGCGTAGCAGGAAGGGAGGCGCTGTCTGTGACGCGCCGCCCATGAAGAATCAATGGCAAGGCTGACCGGCGGCAGCCTTGCCATTGATTCCCCGCGGGAAACCGAGGCGTTCTAGGGGAAGACGAGGCGTGATGTCACTGACGCGGCTGGCCCGCGGCTCTTTCGCGCCAAAACCTCTTGCCCCGGCGCCCCCGGGCACCCCTAGTGCGCTGGGTTCGGCCTGGGTCCGCCGGCGCAAGTTTCGGCCCAAACCGGCGAAAAACGTGCTTATTGTCGTGCTCCGATATACCAGTGTGAATGCTATTTTTTAACCCATCTCACAACCAATAGATAACCACCTAGGTCCCAGAGAATTTCCAAGCGCGCCTTCTAAACCGTGACGGAGGGAGTATAAGATGTCAAAAGTCTACCCCATAATAAATTGCCAACCAAATCATGAATAAAATGCCATCCAGACTATAATTAATACTGCCATTAAGAAAATGATTTTAAAAACAAACTAAAAATAAATATATATAAATGCCATATAACCTATGATTAAACTTCCACCCAAGTGATACAGATAAAATGGAAATCTTAATGACGAGAAAATCTTGTGCCATGGCTGAGAAATGTGGCGACTGAGCATTGTGGGGAAGTATACCAACTTGGGAGGCTTATCGACACCACAACGTCTCCTGCCTGAGATGTCCATGAAATCATCATCATTGATCATCGTCGTCTAAACCGTCTCTGGCCAGCTTGTAAACAATATCTGAAAAAAATAAACAACAAAAAACCACGTCAAGGGGGGAACACATATGCAGAAAACTGTAAATCTCAAAGGTTAAAAAGGTAGATCATGGCAGATAAGTCCATCGGAGATAAAATGCGCATCCACACCATAAAAAAAAGAAAAAAACTTCTATCACAGGTAAACAATCAAAAAAAGCATGCCATCTTAAAAATCTCCCTCCCACCCAGAGACCCATGGCAGTTTTCCCTCTCAAGCAAGGTTATGGCATGGCACATTGAACTCTTACACATAAAAAATGGAAAAACAAACATGGCAATTTTTAGACTAACACACATAAAACGTGGTAGTATTAGTGTGGCTCTCATACAAAGCACCATGGCATTTTTAGCTATCATAATCAAGGATATGCAAGATTAAAACACACACTAAACCATGGCAATTTAGATGTGGTGCACACACATATGCCGTGGCATTTTTCTCTCCACAGGAAGACATCATGGCATTTGTGCGCTAAAACCCTATTTTAAACATGGCAAAATCAGGACGAAAAATGACTATCTTCACAAAAAAGCTCACGACATTTTCCCACTCAGACGCATTATATGGGCATGGACAAAAATAAACTCTCACACAAAACATAGATCATGGCAATTTCACACTAACACACACAACCATGGCAGTTTAGGTGTGGCACATACACATATGCCATGACATTTTCCTCTCCAAAGGAACACATCATGGCATTTGTTCGCTAAAGAACCCTATTTGCCAAGTATGGTAGCACCTGCCATTTCCCCCATACTTGGGGTGCTCCCTATACTCCAAGTCTAAAACATCAATTTTGAATGTCTCAAAAATTGTGAATGTTCAAAAGGAATATGACTACACCCCTTAAAAATTTCAGGTCCAAACTCGAAATGTACATTGAGAAATAAAAAAGACAAATTCAGATATGAATAGTGTCAAATGTTGCTTTTGTCTTTTTATGACACTATTCATGCTAGATTTCACATTTTTGTTTCTCTATGTGCATTTAGAATTTGGACCTGAAATTTTTAGGAGTTGTAGTCATATTCCTGGTAAACATGCATATTTTTTCCATAATTTTCTAAAACATTTAAAATTGATTTATTTGAAGTTGGAGCATGGGGAGCACCCCAAGGATGAGAGTACTAGATACCCCCCCCCAAGTATGGTAGCAACTGATATTTCCCCCTGTGTTCAGTGCTTCCCCAAGAGCCCGTAGCAGCCGCTAGATCTCCCTGTGGAGCACCGCAACGCCAAAACCATCCACTCCATGCTCCGGCCGTCGCTCTTAGTTAGTGCCCTGCTCAACTCCGGCCACTCCAGCTCCGACTGCTGCCACCGGGCGACCCACCGCATCGCCCACATACGAATGAGCCTGGCCGCGCTCGTTTTGGTCCCTTGTAGCCGTTTTCCGGCGAAGCCCGTGTGCTCCGCCGCTGCTTTGGCCACCACCGGCGCATCATCGCATCTGGACGCGGGTGGGAAGCTGCCAGGTGGGTCCCCCGCATCAGGCCATCAATTAGCCACTAACCAACCCCCACTATCCACTGACATGCGGGCCCCGCTGTAGATAATTAGGTTAGTTAACTTAAACCTGCTAACTAGTTCAGTCATTGACAGCCGACCCCATCCCCTAATTAACTGAGTTAACTTAATTAACCAACGGGTTAAGCTAACAGTCACTGTCAGTTGGTTCGTTAAGCTAACTTAATTAACCCAGTTAACGAATTAACCTGCTGACTGGGCTAGCCCCAGCTAATGACAGGTCGGTCCCCTTATCAGTTTGACCAGTCAACATATCCATAGTTGACTACTGACTCAGCAGTCAACTGGCCCATTGTCAGCCACCCATGCACACCTCTGGGTACACATTGTGTGTACCCATAGCAATTACATTTTATATATTTTCGAATTAAAAATCAGAAATTCGAGAATAATGAATAAACTTCAAAAAATCGTATAAAATAAACTGTAAGTCAAATGAAAATAATTTATATATGAAAAATGATCAGAAAAATATAACGAATCCGATTATGTCATCCACATACCTACCTCACCCCTATAACATAGTGAACATTGACATTTTGCCCCTTGGTCAATATATAGGAAAATACCTGGAGCAGGGAAAATATCACCAGATATTTTCCCTCTTCTTTTAAAATGCTTATAATTGTATTACATCACATCAACACCAAATTTTGTCCTGGCATGCATTGTGTTGTATTTGATTGGTCTGTTATTTATCTGTTTTCCCCTCTCCTTTATTCTTTCGGTAGACCCCAAGGCTGCCGGTGACTCCCAGTACGACTATGTCGACGATGAACCATCCTTATCGACAGAGCTTCCAGGCAAGCGAAACCCCCTTGATCAACCAGATATTGCCCATTCTTTCTCTCTTGTTCTTGCATTAGGTTTTGCTACTATTGTTGTTCCAATAGCTCCTAATCTGATGCATAGCCTGCTTTTGTAACCTAATGTTGATACATTACCTATTATCCTAGAATGCCTAGATTAGTTATGTTAGTGTCCTATGAGTGACTCTACACTGGGAACAACTAGCATAGAAGCTGGGCTTCACGTAAAAAAATAGAAAAATTCGTTCTGGGCCATTGGATTGAAGATAGACGGTACAAGTTATGGTGGAGCGACCCGCGCGAACTATTAGCAAAAAGGATCCTCACTCATAGTTAATTTGCTTCCGATATCCTTATCCTCCAAATCTGAATCAGACGACTCGCCGATCTCTCACTGCCAAGCAATGGAGCAAACGGTGGTGGCGGTCCAGATCTCGTCCTCTCTCCAGCAACTCGCCTATGGCAAGCTGGTGTTGACCTCATCGTCTCCTCCCCATCTCTGGCTCCAGGAGCAGCTCTCGGGCGTGCTCCCTTACTCCTCCCCCTCACGATCCAGATGCAACAACAAAGTATATTGCTCCCACTCCCCTCCCCCATCTCTCTCCTATAGATTTGTATGTAACAGTTGCTTGCCTCTCCGACATATCTCACCAAGTTCATGTTCTATCTAATCTTCAGCTCTCTAGTGTGCCCGTCAGAACTCCTGCACTAAATTGATTTCACAACTAAAAATAATTAAAAACATCTAGTTGTTTGTTCTGTACTAATTGCAGGAGATGACCCGTGAAGTTTCTTCGATTTTTCAAGAGTTGATAACATGTTTCATTGTGTGCCAGCTAGAGGTCCCACAATACAAGATTTTAATTTATGCCGGTTTGCCATGCTCCAATTTGGTTATGTCAATTTGGATAAAATTAGAAGATACTGCAATCAACCAGATGACTTTTTTCTTGTTCCATCATATAAGAAGTTGGAGCTCTAGAAGCATTAAGTATTATATGAAATTTTTGATAACGTTATTCGTGAATCATTCTAGTTGTTCGAAACAAACTGCAAATATTTGTAGTGAGAATAGTTTGTGTTAAGGCATGTCTCACTCTAAGTAGTTTTGATGATTGATGACAACGCCCTTGCGGACTAATCGTGTGCGTTGAGTATTTCAGAGATTCATCCTTTGGCACGAGACGATTCCTTCCCTTTGGAGCTTTAAGTGAAGACGGTTTAGCTTTATCGTTCCAGCTTTGGTGGACTTGTTTCGTAGGAGTCACCATACTATCAAGAGGGTGTCCACATTGGTAAGGCTAGGGTGGAATCATCACGTACACATCCCCTTTGCACCCTCAGTACCTTCCCACTTCGAGGGAGGATCCCTCGTTGCTTCCGGTGTAAAATTTGGTCCCAGTGGTAGTACCGCAGACCCCAGCGGTAATACCGCTCAAGAACCACAAGCGGCAGTACCGCTCCATAGCGGTAGTACCACCTGGGGCTCTCAGCCGTAGTACCGCTGCTGTTCTGGGCTCCTACCGCCTCGATTCGAGGGTGTCGCCTATCGTGTCGGGTTTTGCGGCACTAGCAGCGGTAGTAGAGGCGGTAGTACCGCTCGTAAGCGGTAGTACCGCTCGTAAGCGGTAGTACCGCCCCTACCACTGCTGCTAGTACCGCCCTGGGTCCAGATCCTGCTCTCCCTCTGGCCTTCCTCAGTCCGCGCGGCAGTACCGAGAGGGGGAGCGGTAGTACCGCTGGCCCCAGCAGTAGTACCGCTGCCCCCAGCGGTAGTACCGCTCTGTGCGGGGTTGAATGGGGCTAACGGTTGGATTTTTCCCCCCTTATAAAAGGAGGTCTTCTTCTCCAAGTTGATCTACCTCTTTTCCCCCAAAGCTCCATTGTTGCTCCAAAGCTCATTTTCGCCCGATCTCTCTCCCTAGCCAATCAAACTTGTTGATTCTTTGAGGATCGGTTGAGAAGGCCCAGATCTACACTTCCACCAAGAGAAATTTAATTCCCCCCACTAATCCCTCGTGGATCTTGTTAGTCTTGGGTGTTTGAGCACCCTAAACAGTTGAGATCACCTCGGAGCCATATTCCATTGTGGTGAAGCTCCGTGGTTACGTTGGGAGCCTCCAATTCAGTTGTGGAGAGAGCCCCAACCTTGTTTGTAAAGGTCCGGTCGCCGCCTCCAAGGGCACCAATAGTGGAATCACGGCATCTCGCATTGTGTGAGGGCGTGAGGATAATACGGTGGCCCTAGTGGCTTCTTGGGGAGCATTGTGCGTCCACATCGCTCCAACGGAGACGTACTTCCCTTCAAAAGGAAGGAACTTCGGTAACACATCCTTGTCTTCACCAGCTCCACTCTTGGTTATCTCGTACCTTTACTTGTGCAAGCTTATATTGTGTTGCATCTCTGATACGTCTCCAACGTATCTATAATTTTGTATTGCTCCATGCTATATTATCTACTATTTTGGACATTATTGGGCTTTATTATTCACTTTTATATTATTTTTGGGACTAACCTATTAACCGGAGGCCACCCCAGAATTGCTGTTTTTTGCCTATTTCAGAGTTTCGCAGAAAAGGAATATCAAACGGAGTCCAAACGGAATGAAACCTTCAGGAACGTGATTTTTGGGAAGATTATGATCCGGGAGACTTGGACCCTACGTCAAGAAACAAAAGAGGAAGCCACGAGGTAGGGGGCGCGCCCTCCACCCTTGTGGGCCCCATGTTGCTCCACCAACGTACTCCTTCCTCCTATATATACCTATGTACCCCCAAACGATCAGATACGGAACCAAAAACCTAATTCCACCGCTGCAACCTTTTGTACCCACGAGATCCCATCTTGGGGCCTATTCCGGAGCTCCGACGGAGGGGGCATCCATCACGGAGGGCTTCTACATCAACACCATAGCCTCTCCGATGAAGTGTGAGTAGTTTACCTCAGACCTTCGGGTCCATAGTTAGTAGCTAGATGGCTTCTTCTCTCTTTTTGGATCTCAATACAATGTTCTCCCCCTCTCTCGTGGAGATCTATTCGATGTAATCTTCTTTTTGCGGTGTGTTTGTTGAGACCAATGAATTGTGGGTTTATGATCAAGATTATCTATGAACAATATTTGAATCTTCTCTAAATTCTTTTATGTATGATTGGTTATCTTTGCAATTCTCTTCGAATTATCAGTTTGGTTTGGCCTACTAGATTGATCTTTCTTGCAATGGGAGAAGTGCTTAGCTTTGGGTTCAATCTTGCGGTGTCCTTTCCCAGTGACAGTAGGGGCAGCAAGGCACGTATTTTATTATTGCCATCGAGGATAACAAGATGGGGTTTTTGTTATCATATTGCATGAATTTATCCCTCTACATCATGTCATCTTGCTTAAGGCGTTACTCTATTTTCATGAACTTAATACTCTAGATGCATGCTGGATAGCGGCCGATGAGTGGAGTAATAGTAGTAGATGCAGGCAGGAGTCGGTCTACTTGTCTCGGACGTGATGCCTATATACATGATCATACCTAGATATTCTCATAACTATGCTCAATTCTGTCAATTGCTCAACAGTAATTCGTTCACCCACCGTAAAATACTTATGCTCTTGAGAGAAGCCACTAGTGAAACCTATGCCCCCCGGGTCTATCTTCATCATATTAATCTTCCAACATTTAGTTATTTCCTTTGCTTTTTTACTTTGCTTTTATTTCACTTTGCATCTTTATCACAAAAATACCAAAAATATTATCCTATCATATCTATCAGATCTCACTCTCGTAAGAGACCGTGAAGGGATTGACAACCCCTTATCGCGTTGGTTGCGAGGAGTTATTTGTTTTGTGTAGGTACGAGGGACTCGCGCGTAGCCTCCTACTGGATTGTACCTTGGTTCTAAAAAACTGAGGGAAATACTTATGCTACTGTGCTGCATCACCCTTTCCTCTTTAAGGGAAAACCAACGCAGTGCTCAAGAGGTAGCAATCTCTTGCTTGCTTGTGTGCTTGTTGTTGTTGCATCATATAGGTTGCTCACCTAGTTGCATATCTAGACAACCTACTTTGATGCAAAGTTTAAATTGGTAAAGAAAGGCTAAAAATTGTTAGTTGCCTATTCACCCCCCTCTAGTCAACTATATCGATCCTTTTAATTGGTATCAGAGCCTCGTCTCTTTATTAAGGACTTTGCCGTCCGAAGAGTATGGTTGACACCATAGACAGTGAGGAGGAGCACCCCGGTGTGATTCCATCCTCGTCTACGGCCGATGGGGGAACCTCGGTCTCACGTGAGGAGTTCAATGTGGCGTTGGACACATTGAAAACCTCCATGACGGCCGAGGTCAAAGGCATGCTTAAGAACTTTCTTGATGGTCTTGAATTATCCACCGCACTGTTGGAAGTGGTCGATCCCACTAACAAGGTGAGGGATGCTAACTCCGACAAGGGGGAAGCTACTGGTGGCAAAGTTCCTTTATCTAGTGGTATAAATGGTAGTGGCATCTTTTCCCATGTGGAACCTCCACTTACTTATGGAGGACCGATTCCCTCTACACATTTAAATCATGCTGGTTCTCCTCCTAAGATTGTGAAAAATGAGGATTTTGACGCTTGGGTCTATTGCTTTAAGCGTCATTTAAATCATGTCAATACTAATCTTTGGAGAATCATTGAAGAAGGTTTCTATCCGCATGACGGAAGCAACTTCACCCCTAGAGAAGTCGCAGATAATCAATTCAATGAGAATGCTCTCTTCATCATCCAAGATGCAATTCCACCCGAAGATATTGCACATCTCCGACCCTTCATCGTGGCCAAGGAAGCATGGCACCATGTGGTTTCCCTTTTGAAGGGAAGCGCAAGCATTCAACGCTCCAACTATGAAGTGGTGCAAGATGAAGCCGATGAGTTTGCAATGAATGAAGATGAAGAACCTCGTGAGCTTTACCGGAGATTAACCACTCTCACGGTCTCACTCCGAGATCATGGGAGCAAGGATACGGATGACAATTGGATCAAGCGCAAGTTCCTCAAGGCAATGATGCCTTACCACAAGGCCATGTCCTCCGTCATCCGTCAAAGGCCGGACTTCCACACCTTGTCCTTAAGTGAAGTGTTGGATGAGTTTGTGGCAATGAGGATCTTGGACAAGACCGCTGACAATGCGGTGTTGCGCTCTCAAAGAGCAAAGAAGCCCAACCTTGCCTTGAAGGCCAAGGTTAGTGTGGAAGAATAGGATGAAGAGGAAGAAGAGGAGAGCAACCCCGAAGATACAAAATATGCTTATCATGAGCACATGGCTCTCGCTTCAAGGAAATTTTTGGAGCAAGAAGAACACGAGGCCCAACTTCAACAAGAACAACACAAGTGGCGCTGAGGGAAAGCAACGGGTGAGGACTTTCTATAATTGTCGCAATGTGAGCCACTTTGTTGCGGAGTGCCCATATGAGAAGAGGTAAGACAATGGTGGTAAGCTCATCCGAAAAGACAAGGCCAAGTCCTTCCCCAACAAGAGCAACTTCACCAAGAAGACTCCTCCCAAGGGGTTGGTGGCACAAGAAGAGTACAATGAGGATGATGATGATGATGAAGACAGTGAGTCGGTTGCCATGGCCTCCATTGCCATTGCGACAACTCCACGAGTGTCTCTCTTCGACTCACCAAACAAGAACATCACCGCCAAGTGCCTCATGGCTAAGGCCACCAACAAGGTAACCCCCAACATCAAAACGACCATCATTACTAATCCTTCTTTGACGGATTGCATTGATGAAAATGAGGGGTCTAATGAGGAGGAAATTGAATTTGAGTCTTTTATGAGTAAACTTAAGGGTAAATCCAAGAAGCACTTTGTTGCTCTCTTGGAACAACTTGGTGAAGCCAATGACATGATCGAGGCTCACAAAGAAACCATCTCTAAGATGGAGGGGCATAGAGTGACTATGCCGATGGGATATCAGATCTCTCTAATGCGCTTGAGGAAGAGCGCGGTCATCGTTTGGCTCTTGAGGAGTCACACAACGTTGACCATGCTAAATTGAAGAAAGATCTTGATTATGCTCTTGTTGTATCTCGTGTGCTAAACTCCGAGAAGGCCAAATTTGGGGTTGATCTTGCTAGACTCAAGGAGGAGTTCGATATACTTGACAAGGCTCACAAGGCCTTGAAGGGTACTCATGCTAGTCTTAAAGAGTCTCATGATCAACTCCAAGTGAAGCTAACCAAGGAGAAAGCCACTTTTCCTCATATGGTTTTAATTGATAATGCAAATGCTACTAACCCTTGTTGTGAGCATATGCATCTTGTTGAGGAGAATGCAATGTTGAAGGAGCAACTTGAGAAAGGTCTTGTGTCTTTCATACAAGGTGAGAAGAACCTCAACGACCTTTTGAGCAATCAAAATGAAGTTGTGGCCAAGGAGGGAATTGGGTTCGCACCCAAGTCCAAGAACAAGAAGAAGAATGACAAGGCCAAACGACCTCCTCCTCTCAAGCAAACTTTTGTGAAGGAGGGAGAGGGCGCTTCAAAGGAGAAGAAGAACAATGTGAAGGGTGGCGTTGTCAAGAAGGGCAATGCCACCCCTTCCAACAAAGCCGGCGACTTTAACCCTTCTTATGTGTTATGCCGTGCTAGTGATGGACACATTTATGCTAAATTTGTTGGTTCTCCTTATGAGTACCTTGAGTGGTCTATTTGGGTTCCTAAGACCCTTGTTACTAACATCAAAGGACCCATTACAAAATGGTACCTAAAACCAAGCATTGATCTCTTGTAGGTGTTTGCTTCCGGTGGGGGATCATGGTTGCTCGATAGTGGAGCCACAAATCATATAACCGAAAGCAAGGACTTGGTGGTTTATAACCCACAAGTATAGGGGATCGCAACAGCTTTCGAGGGTAGAGTATTCAACCCAAATTTATTGATTCGACACAAGGAGAGCCAAATAATATTCTCAAGTATTAGCAGCTGAGTTGTCAATTCAACCACACCTGGAAACTTAGTATCTGCAGCAAAGTGTTTAGTAGCAAAGTAATATGATAGTGGTGGTAACGGCAACAAAAGTAAAGGAAGCAAAAGTAATATTTTTGGTGTTTTGTAGTGATTGTAACAGTAGCAACGGAAAAGTAAATAAGCGAGAACCAGTATATGGAAAGCTCATAGGCATCGGATCAGTAATGGATAATTATGCCGGATGCGGTTCATCATGTAACAGTCATAACATAGGGTGACACAGAACTAGCTCCAATTCATCAATGTAATGTAGGCATGTATTCCGTATATAGTCATACGTGCTTATGGAAAAGAACTTGCATGACACCTTTTATCCTACCCTCCCGTGGCAGCAGGGTCCTATTGGAAACTAAGGGATATTAGGGCCTCCTTTTAATAGAGAACTGGAACAAAGCATTAGCACATAGTGAATACATGAACTCCTCAAACTATGTTCATCACCGGGAGTGGTCCCGATTATTGTCACTTCGGGGTTGCCGGATCATAACACATAGTAGGTGACTACAGCTTGCAAGATAGGATCAAGAACTCACATATATTCATGAAAACATAATAGGTTCAGATCTGAAATCATGGCACTCGGGCCCTAGTGACAAGCATTAAGCATAGCAAAGTCATAGCAACATCAATCTCAGAACATAGTGGATACTAGGGATCAAACCCTAACAAAACTAACTCGATTACATGATAAATCTCATCCAACCCATCACCGTCCAGCAAGCCTACGATGGAATTACTCATGCACGGCGGTGAGCATCATGAAATTGGTGATGGAGGATGGCTGATGATGACGACGGCGACGAATCCCCTTCTCTGGAGCCCCGAACGGACTCCAGATCAGCCCTCCCGAGAGGTTTTAGGGCTTGGCGGCGGCTCCGTATCGTAAAACGCGATGATTTCTTCTCTCAGATTCTTTTCTCCCTGAAAGCCAATATATAGAGTTGGAGTTGGTGTCGGAGGGTTTCCAGGGGGCCCACGAGGTAGGGGGGTGCGCCCTAGGAGGGGGGCGCGCCCCCACCCTTGTGGACAGGGTGTGGGCCCCCTGGTCTTCATCTTTGGCGAGGATTTTTTATTATTTATTGTAAGGTATTCCGTGGAGTTTCAGGTCATTCCGAGATATTTTGTTTTCTGCACATAAAACAACATCATGGCAATTCTTCTGAAAATAGCGTCAGTCCGGGTTAGTTCCATTCAAATCATACAAGTTAGAGTCCAAAACAAGGGCAAAAGTGTTTGGAAAAGTAGATACGACGGAGACGTATCAACTCCCCCAAGCTTAAACCCTTGCTTGTCCTCAAGCAATTCAGTTGACAAACTGAAAGAGAAAAAGAAAAACTTTTACAAACTCTGTTTGCTCTTGTTGTTGTAACTATGTAAAGCCAACATTCAAGTTTTCAACATATATCATAACTAACCACATTTGCAATAATTCTCAGGTCTCACAATTACTCATATCAATAGCATAATCAACTAGCAAGCCATAATAATAAATCTCGGATGACAACACTTTCTCAAAACAATCATAATATGATATAACAAGATGGTATCTCGCTAGCCCTTTCTGAGACAACAAAACATAAATGCAGGGCACCTTTAAAGATCAAGGACTGACTAGACATTGTAATTCATGGTAAAAGAGATTCAATCATAGTCACACCCAACATAGATTAATAGTGATGAATGCAAATGACAGCTGTGCTCTCCACCTAGTGCTTTTTAATAAGAGGGTGATGACTCAACATAAAAGTAAATAGATAGGCCCTTCGCAGAGGGAAGCAGGGATTTGTAGAGGTGCCAGAGCTCGGTTTTGAAATAGAGATAAATTATATTTTGAGCGGTATACTTTCATTGTCAACATAGCAACTAAGAGATGGCGATATCTTCCATGTCACACACATTATAGGCGGTTCCCAAACAAAATGGTAAAGTTTATACTCCCCCTCCACCAACAAGAATCAATCCATGGCTTGCTCGAAACAACGAGTGCCTCCAACATACATCAGGTCCCAGGGGGAGTTTTGTTTGCAATTAATTTTGATTTAGTTTGCATAAAGCATGGGACTGGGCATACCGGTGACCAGCCATTTTCTCGTGAGTGAGGAGCGGAGTCCACTCCTCTTGAGAATAACCCGCCTAACATGGAAGATAAGGGCAACCTTGGTTGATATATGAGCTATTCGAGCATACAAAACAGAATGTTTATTTGAAGGTTTAGAGTTTGGCACATACAAATTTACTTGGAACGGCAGGTAGATACCACATATAGGAAGGTATAGTGGATCATCTGGAATAACTTTGGGGTTTAAGGGATTGGATGCACAAGCAGTATTCCCGCTTAGTACAGGTGAAGGCTAGAAAAAGATTGAGAAGCGACCAACAAGAGAGCGACAACAGCCATATACATGCGTTAAAATTAATAAACATTGAATGCAAGCATGAGTAGGATATAATCCACCATGTACATAAATATCATGAAGGCTATGTAGATTTGTTTCAACTACATGCATGAACGTGTGCCAAGTCAAGTCACTTAAATCATTCAAAGGAGGGTACCACCCCATCATACCACATCATAACCATCTCAATAGCATGTTGGCCCTCAAGGTATATCATTATAACTCATAGCTAATCAAGCATGGCACAAGCAACTACGATCTCTAATTGTCATTGCAAACATGTTTATTCATAATAAGCTGAATCAAGAACGATGAACTCATCATATTTACAAAAACAAAAGAGGTCGAGTTCATACCAGCTTTTCCCATCTCAGTCAGTCCATCATATATCATCATAATTGCCTTTCACTTGCACGACCGAACGGTGTGAATAATAATAAGAGTGCAAGTGCATTGGACTAAGCTGGAATCTGCGAGCATTCAATAAACAGGAGAAGACAAGGCAATATGGGCTCTTGGTTAAATAAACAATAAAGCATATAAGAGCCACTTCAACAATTTAATCATGGTCTTCTCCTACTGACCCTCAAAGAAAAGAAAAGAAATAAAAAATATTTACACGGGAAATCTCCCAACAAGCAAAAGAAGAACGAGAAATATTTTTGGGTTTTTCTTTTTAATTACTACCATAGCAAGAAAGTAAACTACTACTATTTTATTTTGGTTTTTCTTAAGGTTTAACAAACACACAAGAAGAAAGCAGGAAAAAGGAAAATAAACTAGCATGGATATTGCAGTGAAAGAGTATGAGCATCGACATCTAACAATGAGTGTGTGTGTGAACATAAATGTAATGTCGGTGAGAAATACGTACTCCCCCAAGCTTAGGCTTTTGGCCTAAGTTGGTTTATTGCCAGGGATAGCCTGGCGGATACCCGTAGGTGTAGCTGGGGTCGTACTGTGACGAAGAATAGTTTGGATCATACTGTGATGAGGAAGACTCTGACTGCCATTGACTGACAGTCATCTGTGGATCCCAAGAATAAACAGATTGTCGTGGAGGCTCATCTTGTGGTTCCGGTTCCGGGGCTGGTGCAGGATTTTTGTGAGCTTGAACGGCAGTCCACGTAACAAGATAGGGTCCTACAAAATTAAACAAAGAAGGAGCAGGCAGCGTAATAGTTTCAGGATGATGTTTATCAAAGTATGACTTATATTTGAGCTCTCCATTCCTGTCCTTAACAAGAAAATCATGTGCTATCATACTATTATAATCTAGATAAGCATTAGGCAGCAATTTTTCTTCTTTCTCATAATGCCTAATAGCTATGTTAAAATATGCAGCAAGGCGAGAAGCATAAATGCCTCCAAAGATGGGGCCCTTAGTATGGTTCAGACTCAACCGTCTAGCAACAATTCCGCCCATACTGACAGTGTTGTCGTGGTACAACCCATGTAACAAAATAATAATATCAGGAACACTAAGGTTCCCACAGTTCCCGCGACCAATCAAGCAACGACTAGCAAACAAGGAAAAATAGCGTAATATAGGAAAATGTATGCTAGTAATTCTTGCATCAGAAACCTTCCTGGTTTCTCCCACAGAGATAAGTTTAACAAATGGTTCCACCTCTTTATGGGGTGGTTCCTCTAAGATACCCTCAGGGGGTATGTTGCATACTGCGCAAAATTCAGATAATGGCATTTTCTTCACAACGTCATATAAATGAAACTCTACTGAAGGAGGTGATTCTTTAGGGTAAAGTAGAAGTTTTGCATGAGAGTATTTGTGAGTAAGAGATACTGTGGACGTTGGTCGCGGACAAAGTCGGTGAGGCCAGCATTTTCAATCAATGAATAGAAATCCTCATAAATCCCGGCCTGTGTCAAGAAATTATCAGAAGGCCATTCACACGGCCGTATCTCCGCGGTGCAAGGCAAATTATATTTGGGCCTCTAAGCTTCTTCATTTTGTTTCTCCTTTGATCTTAGGCTCGATGAGCCCCTCAAAAGTCTCTTCATTATTTCTGAAATAATCTGAAATTTTTAGTAACTTCAAACAAAAGTGAACCAACTTCAATAAAACTAATAGCAAAAACTCCTACAAGTGCCTAGAGCCTATATCAAGCATTAGAACTACTTGGAACCTTATAAATTTGACATGCAAGCTCAAGAACATGGTCACCTATGCAGCACAAATTTGCAAATAATAGAGCACTAGAACAAAAACTAATTGGACCAATGGAGGAGTCACATACCAAGGAACAATCTCCCCAAGCAGTTTTGCGAGAGTTGCTTTGAGCAAGGAGATCGAAAATCACAGCAAAAGTGGCTGGAACTCGTGCTTGAGTTGGTTTTTCGGGTTTGTGTGAGGCAGATGAAGAAGATGGGTGTTGGGATAAGTGGAGGAGGGCCACCATGGTCCCATGAGGCAGGGGGCGCGCCCTAGAGGGGGGGCCCTCCACCCTCGTGGCCAGGTGGCAGCTCCCCCTACGGTAATTTTTGCACAGTAAATCCTCAAATATTCCCGAAAAAATCATATTAAATTGGCATGTCATTCTGAGGACTTTTATTTTCGGGATATTTTTATATTGCACGGATAAGACAGGAAACAGACAGAAGAATACTATTTTTACTTTATTTCTACTGAAGAACAGAGAATATAAAGAGGGTACATAAGGTTGTGCTTCTAGTTTCATCCATCTCATGCTCATCAAAAAGAATCCACTAACAAGGTTGATCAAGTCTTGTTAACAAACTCATTTCGATAATCATGAAACCAGAGAAATTTCGAATAACACTAAGTTACCTCAACGGGGATATGCACATCCCCAATAATAAGTATATCATATTTCTTTTTGACAGGAGGAAAAGGAAATTCAAAACCTCCAAATATAATCGATGGAATTTTTCCAATAGAGTTGATACTGTGGACTTGAGGTTGTTTCCTCGGAAAGTGTACCATATGCTCATTACCATTAACATGAAAAGTGGTATTGCCTTTGTTGCAATCAATAACAGCCCATGCAGTGTTAAGAAAAGGTCTTCCAAGAATAATAGACATACTATCATCCTCGGGAATATCAAGAATAAGAAAGTCCGTTAAAATAGTAACGTGCGCAATGACAACAGGCACATCCTCACAAATACCAACATGTATAGCAGTTGATTTATTAGCCATTTGCAAAGATATTTCAGTAGGTGTCAACTTATTCAAGTCAAGTCTACGATATAAAGAGAGAGGCATAACACTAACACCGGCTCCAAGATCACATAAAGCAGTTTTAATATAATTTCTTTTAATGGAGCAAGGTATAGTAGGTACTCCGGGGTCTCCAAGTTTCTTTGGTATTCCACCTTTAAAAGTATAATTAGCAAGCATGGTGGAAATTTCAGCTTCCGGTATCTTTCTTTTATTAGTAATGATATCTTTCATATATTTAGCATAAGGATTTGTTTTGAGCACATCAGTCAATCGCATACGCAAAAAGATAGGTCTAATCATTTCAGCAAAGCGCTCAAAATCCTCAGCATCATGTTTCTTGGATGGTTTGGGAGGAAAAGGCATGGGTTTCTTAATCCAAGGTTCTCTTTCTTTACCATGTTTCCTAGCAACAAAGTCTCTTTTATCATAACGTTGATTCTTTGTCTGTGGGTTATCAAGATCAACAACAGGTTCAATTTCTACATCATTATCATTACTAGGTTGAGCATCATCATGAACATCATCATTAACATTTTCACTAGGTTCATGTTCATTACCGGATTGTGTTTCAGCATCAGACATAGAGATATCATTTGGATTATCAGGTGGTTCAGCAATAGGTTCACTAGAAGTTTGCACAGTTCTATCATTTTTCTTTTTCTTCTTTTAGGAAGAACTAGGAACATCAATATTATTTCTCTGAGAATCTTTCTCTATTCTCTTAGGGTGGCCTTCAGGATACAAAGGTTCCTGAGTCATTCTACTAGTTCTAGTAGCCACTCTAACAGCATAATCATTTTTCTTACTATTCATTTCATCAAGAACTTCTTTTTGATCTTTAAGTACTTGTTCTACTTGAGTGGTAACCATAGAAGCATGTTTGCTAACAAGTTTAATTTCACCTCTAATATTAGCCATATAATCACCCAAGTATTTAATCATATCGGAATCATATTTCAATTGTCTACCAAAATAAGCATTGAAAATTTCTTGTTTGACAATAAAATTATCAAACTCATCAAAGCATTACCTAGCAGACTTATAGTGAGGGATATCACCTTCATCAAATATATAGAGAGAATTAACTTTACTACCTGTGTCGGGATATCGAGATCAGGAGGTTATTCAATAAATAAAGGATTGAGATCATATGTTTCTTCAACAGGTGGTAAATTAAGACCATGTATTTCTTCAATAGGAGGTAAATTCTTCACATCTTCAGCTTTAATAACTTTTTCTTTCATAGATTTCTTTGCCTCTTGCATATCTTCGGGACTGAGAAATAGAACACCTCTCTTCTTCGGAGTTGGTTTAGGAACAGGCTCAGTAATTGGAGCGGGAGCTGGCTCAAGAGGTGCCCAATTATTTTCATTTGTCAACATATTATTCAATATAATTTCAGCTTCATCCAGTGTTCTTTCCCTGAAAAGAGAACCAGCACAACTATCCAGGTGATCTCTGGAAGCATCGGTTAGTCCATTGTAAAAGATATCAAGTATTTCAGGTTTCTTAAGAGGATGATCAGGCAAAGCATTAAGTAACTTGAGAAGCCTCCCCCAAGCTTGAGGGACACTCTCTTCTTTAATTTGCACAAAGTTGTATATTTCCTTTAAAGCAGCTTGTTTCTTATGAGCAGGGAAATATTTAGCAGAGAAGTAATAAATCATATCCTGGGGACTACGCACACAACCAGGATCAAGAGAATTAAACCATATCTTAGCATCACCCTTTAACGAGAACAGAAATATCTTCATTATATAAAAGTAACGCGATCTCTCATCATTAGTGAACAGGGCGGCTATATCATTTAATTTAGTAAGATGTGCCACAACAGTTTCAGATTCATAGCCATAAAAAGGATCAGATTCAACCAAAGTAATTATATCAGGATCAACAGAGAATTCATAATCCTTATCAGGAACACAAATAGGTGAAGTAGCAAAAGCAGGATCAGGTTTCATTTTATCCCTAAGTGATTCTTTGTTCCATTTAGCTAATAACCTCTTGAGTTCATATCTATCTTTGCAAGCTAAAATAGCGACAGAAGATTCCATATCAAAAACATAACCCTCAGGAATAACAAGCATATTTTCATCATCACTTTCATCATTATAATCAGATTCAATAATTTCTTTTTCTCTAGCCCTAGCAATTTGTTCATCATGAAATTCACCTAGGGGCATAGTAGTATCAGGCATAGAAGTAGTTTCATCATAAGTATCATGCATAGCAGAAGTGGCATCATCAATAACATGCGACATATAGGAAAGAATAGCAGAAGCAGGTTTAGGTGTCGCAAGTTTACTTATAGCAGAGGGTGAATCAAGTGCAAGGCTAGATGGCAGTTCCTTACCTCCCCTCGTAGTTGAGGGATAAATTGTTGTCTTAGCGTCTTTTAATTTCTTCATAGTGTCCAGCAGATATAAATCCCAAGTGACTCAAATAATAGAGCTATGCTCCCCGGCAACTGCGCCAGAAATTAGTCTTGATAACCCACAAGTATAGGGGATCGCAACAGCTTTCGAGGGTAGAGTATTCAACCCAAATTTATTGATTCAACACAAGGGGATCCAAAGAATATTCTCAAGTATTAGCAACTGAGTTGTCAATTCAACCACACCTGGAAACTTAGTATCTGCAGCAAAGTGTTTAGCAAAGTAATATGATAGTGGTGGTAACGGCAACAAAAGTAAAGGAAGCAAAAGTAATATTTTTGGTGTTTTGTAGTGATTGTAAGAGTAGCAACGGAAAAGTAAATAAGCGAGAACCAGTATATGGAAAGCTCGTAGGCATCGGATCACTAATGGATAATTATGCCGGATGCGGTTCATCATGTAACAGTCATAACATAGGGTGACACAGAACTAGCTCCAATTCATCAATGTAATGTAGGCATGTATTCCGTATGTAGTCATACGTGCTTATGGAAAAGAACTTGCATGACATCTTTTGTCCTACCCTCCCGTGGCAGTGGGGTCCTATTGGAAACTAAGGGATATTAAGGCCTCCTTTAAATAGAGAACCGGAACAAAGCATTAGCACATAGTGAATACATGAACTCCTCAAACTATGATCATCACCGGGAGTGGTCCCGATTATTGTCACTTCGGGGTTGCCGGATCATAACACATAGTAGGTGACTATAGACTTGCAAGATAGGATCAAGAACTCACATATATTCATGAAAACATAATAGGTTCAGATCTGAAATCATGGCACTTGGGCCCTAGTGACAAGCATTAAGCATAGCAAAGTCATAGCAACATCAATCTCAGAACATAGTGGATACTAGGGATCAAATCCTAACAAAACTAACTCGATTACATGATAAATCTCATCCAACCCATCACCGTCCAGCAAGCCTACGATGGAATTACTCACGCACGACGGTGAGCATCATGAAATTGGTGATGGAGGATGGTTGATGATGACGACGGCGACGAATTCCCCTCTCCGGAGCCCCGAACGGATTCCAGATCAACCCTCCCGAGAGGTTTTAGGGCTTGGCGGCGGCTCCGTATCATAAAGCGCGATGATTTCTTCTCTCAGATTTTTCTCTCCCCGAAAGCCAATATATAGAGTTGGAGTTGGCGTCGGAGGGTTCCCAGGGGGCCGACGAGGTAGGGGGCATGCCCTAGGAGGGGGACGCGCCCCCCACCCTCGTGGACATGGTGTGGGCCCCCTGGTCTTCATCTTTGGCGAGGATTTTTTATTATTTATTGTAAGGTATTCCGTGGAGTTTCAGGTCATTCCGAGATATTTTGTTTTCTGCACATAAAACAACATCATGGCAATTCTTCTGAAAATAGCGTCAGTCCGGGTTAGTTCCATTCAAATCATACAAGTTAGAGTCCAAAACAAGGGCAAAAGTGTTTGGAAAAGTATATACGATGAAGACGTATCAACTCCCCCAAGCTTAAAACCTTGCTTGTCCTCAAGCAATTCAGTTGACAAACTGAAAGAGAAAAAGAAAAACTTTTACAAACTCTGTTTGCTCTTGTTGTTGTAACTATGTAAAGCCAACATTCAAGTTTTCAGCATATATCATAACTAACCACATTTGCAATAATTCTCAGGTCTCACAATTACTCATATTAATAGCATAATCAACTAGCAAGCCATAATAATAAATCTCGGATGACAACACTTTCTCAAAACAATCATAATATGATATAACAAGATGGTATCTCGCTAGACCTTTCTGAGACAGCAAAACATAAATGCAGGGCACCTTTAAAGATCAAGGACTGACTAGACATTGTAATTCATGGTAAAAGAGATTCAATCATAGTCACACCCAACATAGATTAATAGTGATGAATGCAAATGACAGCTGTGCTCTCCACCTAGTGCTTTTTAATAAGAGGGTGATGACTCAACATAAAAGTAAATAGATAGGCCCTTCGCAGAGGGAAGCAGGGATTTGTAGAGGTGCCAGAGCTCGGTTTTGAAATAGAGATAAATTATATTTTGAGCGGTATACTTTCATTGTCAACATAGCAACTAAGAGATGGCGATATCTTCCATGTCACACACATTATAGGCGGTTCCCAAACAAAATGGTAAAGTTTATACTCCCCCTCCACCAACAAGAATCAATCCATGGCTTGCTCGAAACAACGAGTGCCTCCAACATACATCAGGTCCCAGGGGGAGTTTTGTTTGCAATTAATTTTGATTTAGTTTGCATAAAGCATGGGACTGGGCATACCAGTGACCAGCCATCTAGCCTAAGACCCTTGTTACTAACATCAAAGGACCCATTACAAAATGGGTACCTAAAACCAAGCATTGATCTCTTGTAGGTGTTTGCTTCCGGTGGGGGATCATGGTTGCTCGATAGTGGAGCCACAAATCATATGACCGGAAGCAAGGACTTGGTGGTTTATAACCCACAAGTATAGGGGATCGCAACAGCTTTCGAGGGTAGAGTATTCAACCCAAATTTATTGATTCGACACAAGGAGAGCCAAAGAATATTCTCAAGTATTAGCAGCTGAGTTGTCAATTCAACCACACTTGGAAACTTAGTATCTGCAGCAAAGTGTTTAGTAGCAAAGTAATATTATAGTGGTGGTAACGGCAACAAAAGTAAAGGAAGCAAAAGTAATATTTTTGGTGTTTTGTAGTGATTGTAACAGTAGCAACGGAAAAGTAAATAAGCGAGAACCAGTATATGGAAAGCTCATAGGCATCGGATCAGTAATGGATAATTATGCCGGATGCGGTTCATCATGTAACAGTCATAACATAGGGTGACGCAGAACTAGATCCAATTCATCAATGTAATGTAGGCATGTATTCCGTATATAGTCATACGTGCTTATGGAAAAGAACTTGCATGACACCTTTTATCCTACCCTCCCGTGGCAGCAGGGTCCTATTGGAAACTAAGGGATATTAGGGCCTCCTTTTAATAGAGAACTGGAACAAAGCATTAGCACATAGTGAATACATGAACTCCTCAAACTATGTTCATCACCGGGAGTGGTCCCGATTATTGTCACTTCGGGGTTGCCGTATCATAACACATAGTAGGTGACTACAGACTTGCAAGATAGGATCAAGAACTCACATATATTCATGAAAACATAATAGGTTCAGATCTGAAATCATGGCACTCGGGCCCTAGTGACAAGCATTAAGCATAGCAAAGTCATAGCAACATCAATCTCAGAACATAGTGGATACTAGGGATCACACCCTAACAAAACTAACTCGATTACATGATAAATCTCATCCAACCCATCACCGTCCAGCAAGCCTACGATGGAATTACTCACGCACGGCGGTGAGCATCATGAAATTGGTGATGGAGGATGGCTGATGATGACGACGGCGACGAATCCCCCTCTCTGGAGCCCCGAACAGACTCCAGATCAGCCCTCCCGAGAGGTTTTAGGGCTTGGCGGCGGCTCCGTATCGTAAAACGCGATGATTTCTTCTCTCAGATTCTTTTCTCCCTGAAAGCCAATATATAGAGTTGGAGTTGGTGTCGGAGGGTTTCCAGGGGGCCCACGAGGTAGGGGGGCGCGCCCTAGGAGGGGGGCGCGCCCCCACCCTTGTGGACAGGGTGTGGGCCCCCTGGTCTTCATCTTTGGCGAGGATTTTTTATTATTTATTGTAAGGTATTCCGTGGAGTTTCAGGTCATTCCGAGATATTTTGTTTTCTGCACATAAAACAACATCATGGCAATTCTGCTGAAAACAACGTTAGTCCGGGTTAGTTCCATTCAAATCATACAAGTTAGAGTCCAAAACAAGGGCAAAAGTGTTTGGAAAAGTAGATACGACGGAGACGTATCAGTGGTGGACATGCACAAGATTCCATCTATGCCCACCAATGTCGAGTGGGGTGATGCCTCGTCCTCTAAGGTATTGGGACTTGGCAAGGTTGTCATTTCTCATGATCTCACGATCGAGAAAGTCATGCTTGTTGAGTCCCTTGCATACAATTTACTTTCCGTTTGTCAAGTTGCACTCATGGGCTTTGCCACTTTCTTTGATATTGATACCGTGGCCCTCTTGTGGAGCAAGACTCTTAAAGTACCCTTTGTTGGGCATGTCGCGAACAGTCTCTATGTGATTAACTTTTCGGAGCGACCCACTAAGACCGTGACATGCCTAATGGCTAAAGTTGATGTGGGATGGCTTTGGCATCGCCGTTTAGCCCATGTCAATATGAGATCTTTGCAAAGTATTCTCAAGGGGGACCATGTTCGTGGACTAACAAATGTTAGTTTTGCTAAAGATCGTGCTTGAAGTGCTTGTATCGAAGGAAAGCTACATGAGAAGGCTCACCCTCCCACGACTATCATTTACTCTAAGAGGCCTTTGGAGCTCCTTCACTTGGATCTCTTTGGGCCTCCATCCTTTGATAGTCTTGGAGGTAGAAAGTATTGCTTGCTGATTGTGGATGATTATTCAAGATACACTTGGGTGTACTTCTTCAAGAGGAAGAGTGAGACCCAACAAACCGTCATTGATTTTGCAAATGAATCTTAATGCCAACACAATGCAAAGATCTTGACGATAAAAAGTGACAATGGCACCGAGTTCAAGAACTACACCTTGGATGAGTTTCTTAGTGATGAGGGGATCAAGCATCAATATTCCACACCTTACACCCCTAAACAAAATGGTGTAGCGGAGAGGAAGAACCGGACGTTGATGGATGCAACAAGAACCATGATGGCGGAGTTCAAGTCTCCATACAACTTTTGGGATGAAGCCATCAACACTGCGTGTCATGCATCCAAGCGGCTCTATCTCCGCAAAGGATTGAACAAGACTCCATATGAGATTCTCACCGGTAACAAGCCCAACCGCAAGTACTTCCAGGTGTTCGGGTGTAAGTGTTTCATTCTCAAGAAAGGTGTTCGTTTGTCTAAATTCGAGGCTAGAGCTTATGAGGGCATATTTGTCGGTTATGCTACAAACTCTCATGCTTACCGTGTCCTCAATAAATCCACGGGACTTATTGAGGAGACGTTTAACGTGGAGTTTGATGAGAATAACAGCTCCCAAGTGCAGCAAAGTGGTACTTGTGATGTAGGTGATGAAATTCCTCCCCAAGCCATAAGAAGAATGGGTGTTGGTTTTATCCTACCCATTGAGGAACCCCTTGTGGCCGAAGGAGAAGGACAATGTTCCACTCAAGTGGAACCATCACCAACCCAAGACCCACACGCTTCCGAAGAACAAAGTGAAGGACCTCAACCTCATGAACAAGATCAAGGGCAAGATCAACCTCAAGATGGTGTTGAACCACCAAGTGATGCCCAAGGTCAAGTTCTCTCCTCCGAGCAATTCCAAGATCAAGAGCAGCCTCAAGATCAAGAACAAGCTCATGACAACACTCAAGATGATCAAGTTTATGCTCCTCAACTCACTCCTGAGGAGGAATTGGAGCATCGTGCCGCCAAGATTGCATCCAAGCTCACTACCAAGGGTCATCTCATGACGAATGTGCTTGGAAGCATCCGAAAGGGGGTAAGCACTCGTAGACAACTAGCAAACTATTGTGAACATCATGCGTTTGTCTCTTGTGTTGAACCCCAAAAGGTCTATGAGGCGCTCGAGGACGGATTGGCTTAATGCCATGCATGAGGAACTCAACAACTTTGAGCACAACAAGGTGTGGAGATTGGTGCCAAGGCCAACGGGGAATCATAATATCATTGGAACCAAGTGGATATTCAAGAACAAGCAAGATGCTCATGGGATTATCGTTTGCAACAAGGCTCGATTGGTAGCACAAGGCTACTCCCAAGTCGAGGGTATCGACTACGATGAAACATTTGCTCCCGTTGCTCGCCTTGAATCCATTCGTTTGTTGATTGCTTATGCTTCTCATCATAACTTTAAGTTGCAACAAATGGATGTGAAGAGTGCTTTTCTTAATGGTCCTATTAATGAGTTGGTGTATGTCAAACAACTCCCCGGGTTCGAGGATCCCTATTTCCCGATCATGTGTACCAACTCGATAAGGCACTCTATGGCCTTAAACAAGCCCCATGTGCGTGGTATGACCACCTTACCGAGTTGTTGCAAGATCGTGGGTTTGAAATTGGGAAAATCAACACCACTCTTTTTACTAAGAAGGTCAAAGGGGAGTTTTTTGTGTGCCAACTATATGTTGATGATATTATCTTTGGTTCCCCTAACAAAGCTTTCAATGAGAAATTTGCCGCTCTCATGACATCAAAGTTCAAGACACTACTAGGAAAAGGCCTACTAATGGCTCACCGGTTTTTCCTACTAATGGCGCATCACAGGTGCGCCATTAGTAGCACGCCAGTAGTAATTTTTACTAATGGCGCACCACTGGTGCGCCATTAGTATCTGGTATACTAATGGCGCACCATCTAGTGCGCCATTAGTATATAATACCATGCGCCATCAGTGTGCCTCCCAGGGGCCATATTTAACAATGTGCTTTGGCACACTAATGGCGCACTGCGGATGGATGCGCCAATAGTATACTTGGCATACTAATGGCGCACTCTGTAGTGATGCGCCATTAGTATGAATATTAGTTTTTTTTTACTTTTTTGATTTTTGCACATGTTACAAAATATATTATTTGACAGAATATAGACAGTAGCACACATCAACAACAGATTCATCGAATACAATAGAAGATTAGTCTCCGAATACAATTCATCATATTAGTCTCCGAATTCAAAAGACCGAACAAAGATAAAACATTACAAGTCTGGAGACCGCGAGTATCGAGTTTGTCAGAAGTAATACTAATCCTAACAAGTCCTACTAATCATCATCATACAACTTCTACTCGTTATTCATAACAAGTCATACGATCATCATCTTGATAGTCTTTGAACCAACCCTACTTAATTGTTCTTAGCACATGATCATCAGTATTAGGCAGGACCTAAATACCCTATTTAAGCTAAAATAGCATAAAAAAATATAGACCCCGACTCTCCATTATGGAGAATGGAGAACATCCTGTCTCCAATTCTTGCGCTTCGCTTCCTTTTGCTTCCAAGAAGCTCCTTACGACTGTCCATACATTTTTTTCATCCTTTGATTTTCATGTCTCCACTTCTTTTAGAAATCTCGTATGGACAGTTGAGATTCGTAGGACGACCTGGCTGTATGTTCAAAACATTAACACTACCTTTCAGATACATCATATGAGGCACACAATTCTCTGGGATTATCTGTTGAAAAACATAGTAATAACTTCATAGTTAGCAATGATGTACTAGTTTTAGAAGTATGCAAAAGATGCACAGATGTCCTAATAGTAAAAATCTTACCAGGGTATCTCCATGGTAGTTACCGTAGTTGAACACATGCACTAGTGGCACGTATTTACCATAATGTTGAGGAGTTTGATTGTAGATATTATAATTCTCAATGTCAGTACAAAATCCGACCAAATGATTTTTCTCCTTGTAAGTTGTTAATTCGGAGCCATCGGTGTAGTGGGTTTTGTCTACCATCTCCCGCACATTATTTGAACAATAAAAATAAGCTGTCAATGGAAATAAGCTGTCAACTAATTTGAAATAAACAATATAAATTAGCTAATAACTATGTTTGAGAAACTCACATAGCGGTAGAACTGGAGGCGTATCAACAAGGACCCAAATGTCCATATTGTCTTGGTTGATGTCAGGATTACCAAGATCCATGGTGATAAGCATACCCTCATCAAAACCATACATCTTGCAAAATGCTTCCCAATTTTTGCAACCGAAATGGGTTACGCTCTCAGAATTATATAGATTTACTTCAAAGTCCACATCGTGATGAGTCCTTAGGTGAATTTTCTTTGTTTCAGAAATTTCATGGTCTTCAAAATCCATCCTCTCCAAGACATAGCGTCTTGCATGGCATGGGATAAGCTATACTCGAATTGTAAAAGATGAAAATTACACGTTGAAATAGTTGAAGTCATGCTTAATTATGAAAATAACACTTGTCGTTGTTGTGTACCGTTTCAACTTCGAAGGTCTCCTCGAGCTTAATGCTGAAGCGCGGATCATCGTCCAGGTGAGGCATGTCGCACAGACCTCAATCGTCGTGGCACAGTCGCACTCCGCCGGGAGACTTTCGTCGTCCGATGATGATGACGACATATCCTACGTTCATAATTCAAAACTACATCATTTAGGGTTAGTCGACACCGAGGCATCCTAAAAGCTAAGCTTTTATCATTTAGGGTTTGTCGACGCCGAGGCACCCTAAAAGCCTAAGCCCTAACCTTTCATCATTTAGGTTCTTATCGACACCGAGGCACCCTAAAAGCCAATGTTTTATCAATTAGGGTTTGTCGACGTCGAGGCACCCTAAAAGCCTAAGCTTTCATCATTTAGGTTTTGTCCACGCCGAGGCACCCTAAAAGCCTAAGCGTACATCATTTAGGTTCTCATCGACACCGAGGCACCCTATAGAAGCCAAGTTAAGTTTTCATCATTTAGGGTTTATCGATGCCGAGGCACCCTAGGTTGGGCCTAATCACTTGGCACTAATCACTTGGCTCTATTGCCACCTATGTTGGGTTTATCATCTAGGGTTTATCGATGCTAACGAGAATTCTAAGTTGGGCCTAATCACTTGGCTCTATTGCCACCTATGGTTTAATGCAGCAAGAAAGGCGGGGCAGTTGATCCTACTTAATTAAGTACTAAGATACCCCGACGCATGCATTAGTAGCAAGTACCCCATATGTCCGATTTTTAGCAAAGTCATGCTAAAATTCACGGAAAAATTTGGCATGACCTTTGCTGAAAATAAGAAATATGGAGTACCCAAATTTTCCGGAACAGAAGTTAATCGACATTCCGGCAAACTCAAGGGCCTCTCGGGGTACCTGTAAAATCATCACGACACGATGGTCGGAGACAAAACCCAGCAAACTAGCACCACAATGTGCCTCTACTTTCATATGGATGAAAAGGCCACAGACCATATGGTCCTCTGCTTTCATATGGACAAAAATCAGCTCAACTTATGTGAGCTTCCATAACAGATCTAATAGGTCACCCAACAAAAAATCATGAATAGTTTTAGCTGAAAAAAATCATGGATTGCTGTTAACTGAAAATTAGTGAAAGAAACTGTTGCTGATCATGGATTACTGTTAATTAAAAATAGAGCATCTAGCTTGTCTTATCATGTTCACTAAGTCCACAAAAATGAATAGGTTCAGTAAACTTGAAGTACTCAACACTAAACATGGTTCAGAGCTCACTACACTACACTACATCATGCAATGGTTCAGACCTCACTACACTAGAACAAGCTCACTACACTACACTACACATGCTTAAACTCTGAACATAAACAAACACCAGCAATGCAATATGTAAACTACCTCTGTTTCTAGGCAACAAGAGTTATCATCAATGCTTTTGAGTTTACTAAGTACCTTCAGTTCTGAGTTTTAAATGTCAAAAGAGCTTCATAGAATCTTGAATCCTCCAAATCACTCTTAATAGTTCTGCATTGCACAAAGGCAGCAATTAACAACACAACTAGGGAGTCTAGGACAATGCCACCAGATAGAATTTGAAGGAAAAACGTTCTTCCAGAACCTTCAAGCCACAATCATACATAGAGTGGCTGATCATATAAGCTATATTTAAATAAACATCAACTAAACTTGATGACAAGAAAAACTACAATCACATTGATACAAACTAGAGCATATAGAAATAGTAAATTGCTGCTCCATATAGCAATAGTAATGCACCTAATCAACATTGTAGAGCATCCTGTTACAAACTTGTTCTGATCCTGCAAATTAATGGGGAGGAAGAACTAGGGAGGGAGGGAATGGTAATGGTTCAGAGAAGAACAATAGTAATGCTCCATATAGCAATAGTAATGCTCCATATGTTCTGATCCATATAGCAAGAAGAACTAGGGAGGGAGGGAATGGGGAGGAAGGGTGGAGAGGGAGGAAGGAGGAGAGGTACCTGGGCGGGCGTGGCCGGTCGCCGGAGGGGTCGGGGTCGGGGTCGGCGGCGGCGTCGAAGGGGTGGCTCGAGGGTGTCCGAGCTCGTCCGGGTCCTCGTAGTCGAAGAGGAAGACGACGGCGGTCCTCCTGGGCGCCTCGGTTGGTCGTGGGGAGGCTGGCGGCCACGTGCTTCGCGGGTCGGGGGGCGCGGGGGCGGCGGCGGCGGCGCGGGGAGCGGGGGCGGCGGCATGGGGGAGCCGGAGCGGGTGTGGCGAGGGATGGAAGGGGATCTGGCGAGGGAGAGGGAAGGAGGTATCGAGCGAAGGGCCGGGTATCCAGCTATAGAGGGGGGAATGTTAGTAATGGCGCACCGTCAAGGGGTGCGCCATAAAAACACTCATAGCAATGGCGCACCATTCTCTGGTGCGCCATTAGTAACTTCTTTTTCTGATAGCAATGGCGCACCCTCCTCTGGTGCGCCATTAGTAACTTCTTTTTTTCATTATTTCTTGTTGCATCTAATAATTTGTTTTTTTTATCAAATTTGTTATTTTCATGAGGACTAGAACAAAATATATCATCAAATATCATCAAATTTGTTTTTTAATATCATCAAATTTGTTTTTTATTTTTAATTGAAAATATCATCAAATTTGTTATTTGAAAATATCATCAAATTTGTTATTTGAAATTATTATCAAAAAGCGGGGGAGGGTGCGGGGTGTCGGCGGCCGCGGTGGAG